>NC_057810.1:388822489-388847793 GCF_018294505.1 Triticum aestivum | reverse complement strand
CGCGGTGGTTGTCTTGCTGCCCTTCCTCATTTCTTGCCCGGCCCCCATGGACGACTTCGTAGTCATCTTCATCACCTTGCCACCGATAGCCATCCATGAAACCACGCAAGAGCAGGTGGTCCCGCACCTGCCCGGAATCCGGGTCCGCAATAAGGCTATTCAGCTTGCATCTTCGACACGGACATCTTATCTCCGTCTCGTTCTTTTGAAGCATCTCGGCCTTCGCGGACCTCAAAAACCTATTCATGATGCCTTCGGTCATCGTGCGGACCATGGTCGCCTGCGGGGTAGAGCAAAACGATATTTTAGAACCAAGAAAAAATTTGGCATGACTTTCCCTAAAAATAGGACCAAAAAGAATGCTTAATGCCAAAATTGTCGCCGAAACGGAAATGAATCAACATTCCGGCAAAATATTGGCAACTATCGCATTTCAAATACCAGTACACCTCCAAACACAAACACATATGCAACACCACAAACATATGCAACACCACGAACATACATAGATCTAGCTAGGCCGTAAAAAGTGCATGTGCACATTGTTTGTAGGGAGAACAACATAAATATAGCTTCCCCCCTTACTTACCTAGCAAAACAAGGTAACTTAACCACTTAATTTGAATGAATCTATGGTGGAAATGAGGTGAAAAAGAGGAGGCACCCGAGACAAGGAGGAGGCGGTGGAGAGAATGAAGTGGGGAGAAAGTGAGTGTGGGAGGAGAGGCTGTCCAAAATATCTTGTTGCTGCCCACTTACTAATGGCGCACCAGCAACAAATGCGCCATTAGTAATCCAAGTTACTAATGGCGCACCCCCTAGCAGTGCGCCATTAGAACTTTTGCAAAAAAAGGAATAAAAGCAATAATAAAAAAAGTAACATTAGTGGCACACCTTCTGGATGGTGCGCCATTACTAGTTACAACTAGTAATGGCGCACCACCAGGGGATGCGCCATTAGTATGTTTGGACAGGCGCACTAGTTCAAAAAAAAATTTGGTACTAATGGCGCACCATGGTCAGGGTGCGTCATTAGTAGTTTCAACACTAATGGCGCATCAGAGGGTGGTGCGCCATTAGTATATACTAATGGCGCACCACTTCTCTGGTGCGCCATTAGTGTCATTTCCATCTATAGCCCTTTTCCTAGTAGTGAGTACTATACGTGGAGAGGCTGGGTCCACGGCCGCAGCTAGGTCCACAGCCATAACCCAGTTTTTTTTGTGATTTGCCAAGTAAGTCGCTTTGTCAGGACTGTTGGGCTGCAAATCTTTCAAGACAAGGAGAGCTTCATTCGGCTGGACGAGAAAATGGCCTATCAGTAATGAGAAATGGGTTGTACATTTTTAAAACACATCAAACCGGTAATTAGTTTCAAATATCTTTTTTCATTTCGAGATTTTAAATTGCATTTATTTTTATCCGTGGACAATTTGTTGGATTTTATATTGATATACATTTATTTTTAAAATAATTTTGAATATGATGCGAAATTTCGGGATTAAAAATAGTTCGGACCGCACCGAAATATGCAAAATTTCGTATAATTTTTTAATCATGGCCACAATATGGGTTGTAATGGTAACAAAAAGAATATGGGCTCGAAAAAAAACCTTAAGAATTAGCAAATGGGTTGTAAATTATTAGAAATAATGGCAGAAGGGTTGTATGCTGTTTTCCACAGATTTGAGGCTTTCCTAAAAAAAGGTTGACGCACAAGCAGTGACTGTTGGATTTCCATCCAACGGCCATCGTGCTTCTTCAATCTCTGCTCTTCCTGCTCCAGCCGCTCAAACAAGCGCCGGCAGAACTGCCTGCTCCCTCCTGCCCGCGGCCGGCTGTGCTGCCGCCAGGCCTCATCGCCCTACGGTACTCCCATCGCTGGCCTAGCCATCCCTCTACTCACCCACACCTCCTGTTATTCTCCGGCGGCGGCAGACGAACCAGTAAACTCTCGTACAGTCGTACTCCCCTCCACATGGGAAACAACTGCCGAGTCTTCCCTGCCTCCGTGTCGTTCCCTTCCTAGGCCTTGCCGTCGTCCATCGCCCTGGTGCTCTCGGCGCGGCCTGGTCAACGTGGTCAATGACTGATATGCATCTGAAGTGGACTGTATGTGAACAGGCTGACAGCTGGGTCCACGACCGCACGCAAGGAAATGCCTCCTTATTACGCACAAAATAATGATTCCTCCACCTGACATCCGGGACCCACCGAAAGGGCCTCTGTATTTCGCAAAAAAAACGTTACCGCCGTTGACAGCTTGGACCCACCAGCTATATCTTCGCACGCAAGGAAGTGCCTCCTTATTACGCAAAAAAAAAAAATACTCCCCCTTGAAAGGATCGATATGGTTGACTAGAGGGGGGTGAATAGGCAACTAACAATTTTTAAGCTTTTCTTTACCAAATTAAACTTTGCAACAAAATAGGTTGTCTAGATGTGCAACTAAGTGAGCAACCTATATGATGAAATAACAACTAGCACACATGCAAGCAAAGGATGTAAAACAAGTAGGCTTGCAAAAGTAAAGGCACGAAATAACCAAGAGTGGAGCCGGTGGAGACGAGGATGTGTTACCGGAGTTCCTTCCTTTTTAAAGGGAAGTACGTCTCCGTTAGAGCGGTGTGGAGGCACAATGCTCCCCAAGAAGCCACTAGGGCCACCGTATTCTCCTCACGCCCTCACACAATGCGAGATGCCGTGATTCCACTATTGGTGCCCTTGAAGGCAGCGACCGAACCTTTACAAACAAGGTTGGGGCAATCTCCACAACAATTGGAGGCTCCCAACAACACCACGAAGCTTCACCACAATGGAGTATGGCTTCGAGGTGACCTCAACCGTCTAGGGTGCTCAACACCCAAGAGTAACAAGATCTGCAAGGGATAAGTGGGGGGAATCAAATTTCTCTTGGTGGAAGTGTAGATCTGGGCCTTCTCAACTAATCCCGAGCAAATCAACAAGTTTGATTGGCTAGGGAGAGAGATCGGGCGAAAATGGAGCTTGGAGCAACAATGGAGCTTTGGGGGAAAGAGGTAGGTCAACTTGGAGGAAGAAGACACCTTTATATAGTGGGGGAACAATTCCAACCGTTACCCCACTGAGCAGCCCCGCACAGAGTGGTACTACCACTAGGGTAGGGCGGTACTACCGCTGAGAGCGGTACTACCACTCCCTACCCAGCGGTACTACCGCGCTGGCGAGGAAGACATGGCTCTGGCCCCAGAGCGGTACTACCGCGGGAGAAGAGCGGTACTACCGCTTGAAGCGGTACTACCGCTCCTACTACCACTTCTAGTACCGCAAAACCCGACACGAGAAAACACCGGTCTCGAATCGAGGCGGTAGTAGCGCGGAATACCTGCGGTACTACGGCCGAAGCCCGCAAGCGGTACCACCGCCCTGCGGAGCGGTACTACCGCTGAGAGCGGTACTACCGCTTTGTGGAGCGGTACTACCGCTGGAGAGCTTCGGCGGTACTACCGCTGTAGACCGCGGTACTACCGCTGGTACAGAACGGAGCAGGTACGGAAGAGAAGGGGCAGCTCCAAAGATGCAAAAGGAAGACGACGGGTGTGATAGGGATGTGTACATGTTGATTCCACCCTAGTATTACCAAAGTGGATCCCCTCTTGATAGTACAGTGACTCCTACGAAACTAGTCCACCAACAACGAAACGAAGGAGCTACACCATCTTGAATAAAACACCGAGGGGAGGAAATCATCTCGTGCCAATGGATGAATCTCTGAAAGAACTTAACGCACACGATTAGTCCGCAAAAGCATTGTCATCAATCACCAAAACCACTTGGGGATAAATATGCCCTTACAATCTGTTGGAAATATGCCCTAGAAGCAATAATAAATTAGTTATTATTATATTTCCTTGTTCATGATAATCGTTTATTATCCACGCTATAATTGTATTGATAGGAAACACAGATACATGTGTGGATACATAGACAACACCATGTCCTTAGTAAGCCTCTAGTGACTAGCTCGTTGATCAATAGATGGTTACGGTTTCCTAACCATGGACATTAAGATGTCGTTGATAACAGGATCACATCATTAGGAGAATGATGTGATGGACAAGACCCAATCCTAAGCCTAGCACAAAGATCGTAGTTCGTATGCTAAAGCTTTTCTAATGTCAAGTATCATTTCCTTAGACCACGAGATTGTGCAACTCCCGGATACCGTAGGAATGCTTTGGGTGTACCAAACGTCACAACGTAACTGGGTGGCTATAAAGGTGCACTACAGGTATCTCCGAAAGTGTCTGTTGGGTTGGCACGAATCGAGACTGGGATTTGTCACTCCGTGTAAACGGAGAGGTATCTCTGGGCCCACTCGATAGGACATCATCATAATGTGCACAATGTGACCAAGGGGTTGATCACGGGATGATGTGTTACGGAACGAGTAAAGAGACTTGCTGGTAACGAGATTGAACAAGGTACTGGGATACCGACGATCGAATCTCGGGCAAGTACAATACCGCTAGACAAAGGGAATTGTATACGGGATCGATTGAGTCCTTGACATCGTGGTTCATCCGATGAGATCATCGTGGAACATGTGGGAGCCAACATGGGTATCCAGATCCCGCTGTTGGTTCTTGACCGGAGAACGTCTCGGTCATGTCTACATGTCTCCCGAACCCGTAGGGTCTACACACTTAAGGTTTGATGACGCTAGGGTTATAAAGGAAGTTTGTATGTGGTTACCGAATGTTGTTCGGAGTCCCGGATGAGATCCCGGACGTCACGAGGAGTTCCGGAATGGTCCGGAGGTAAAGATTTATATATGGAAAGTCCTGTTTTGGTCACCGAAAAAGTTTCGGGTATTTCCGGTAACGTGTCGGGACCACCGGGAGGGTCCCGGGGGTCCACCAAGTGGGGCCACCAACCCCGGAGGGCTGCATGGGCCAAGTGTGGGAGGGAACCAGCCCCAGGTGGGCTGGTGCGCCCCCTACAAGGGGCCCAAGGCGCAAGGGAGAGTGGGAGGGGGCAAACCCTAGGGCAAATGGGCCCTAAGGCCCACCCCAGGCGTGCCTCCCCTCTCTCCTCCTCTGGCCGCCACCCTTGGGGAGGGAACCCTAGAGGGGGCGCAGCCCCCTCCCCTTCCCCTATAAATACTTGAGCCCTGGGGGCTGCCCAACAGATGAGTTTCTCCCTCTATTGGCGCAGCCCTACCTCTCTTACTCCTCCTCTCCCGCCGTGCTTGGCGAAGCCCTGCAGGATTGCCACGCTCCTCCATCACCACCACGCCGTTGTGCTCCTGCTGGATGGAGTCTTCCTCAACCTCTCCCTCTCTCCTTGCTGGATCAAGGCATGGGAGACGTCACCGGGCTGTACGTGTGTTGAACGCGGAGGTGCCGTCCGTTCGGCACTAGGATCTCCGGTGATTTGGATCACGACGAGTACGACTCCTTCAACCACGTTCTCTTGAACGCTTCCGCTTAGCAATCTACAAGGGTATGTAGATGCACTCTCCTTCCCCTCGTTGCTAGTCTCTCCATAGATAGATCTTGGTGACACGTAGGAAAATTTTGAATTTCTGCTACGTTCCCTAACAGTGGCATGATGAGCTAGGTCTATTGCATAGATTCTTTGCACGAGTAGAACACAAAGTAGTTGTGGGCGTTGATTTTGTTCAATATGCTTACCTTTACTAGTCCAATCTTGTTTCGACGGTATTGTGGGATGAAGCGGCCCGGACCGACCTTACACGTACACTTACGTGAGACAGGTTCCACCGACTGACATGCACTTGGTGCATAAGGTGGCTAGCGGGTGCCAGTATCTCCCACTTTAGTCGGAATGGATTCGATGAAAAGGGTCCTTATGAAGGGTAAATAGCAATTGACATATCACATTGTGGTTTTTGCGTAGGTAAGAAACGTTCTTCCTAGAAACCCATAGCAGCCACGTTAAACATGCAAACAACAATTAGAGGACGTCTAACTTGTTTTTGCAGGGTATGCTATGTGATGTGATATGGCCAAGAAGAATGTGATGAATGATATGTGATGTATGAGATTGATCATGTTCTTGTAATAGGAATCACGACTTGCATGTCGATGAGTATGACAACCGGCAGGAGCCATAGGAGTTGTCTTTATTTATTGTATGACCTGCGTGTCATTGAACAATGCCATGTAACTACTTTACTTTATTGCTAACCGGTAGCCATAGTAGTAGAAGTAATAGTTGGCGAGACAACTTCATGAAGACACGATGATGGAGATCATGATGATGGAGATCATGGTGTCATGCCGGTGACGATGATGATCATGAAGCCCCGAAGATGGAGATCAAAAGGAGCAAAAATGATATTGGCCATATCATGTCACTATTTGATTGCATGTGATGTTTATCATGTTTATGCATCTTGTTTGCTTAGAACGACGGTAGTAAATAAGATGATCCCTTATTAAAATTTCAAGAAGGTGTTCCCCCTAACTGTGCACCGTTGCGAAAGTTCGTCGTTTCTAAGCACCACGTGATGATCGGGTGTGATGGATTCTTATGTTCACATACAACGGGTGTAAGACAGATTTACACACGCGAAACACTTAGGTTGACTTGACGAGCCTAGCATGTACAGACATGGCCTCGGAACACAAGAGACCAAAAGGTCAAGTATGAGTCGTATAGTAGATACGATCAACATGAAGATGTTCACCGATGATGACTAGTCTGTCTCACGTGATGATCGGACACGGCCTAGTTGACTCGGATCATGTAATCACTTAGATGACTAGAGGGATGTCTATCTGAGTGGGAGTTCATAAGATGAACTTAATTATCCTGAACATAGTCAAAAGATCTTTGCAAATTATGTCGTAAGCTCGCGCTTTAGTTCCACTGTTTAGATATGTTCCTAGAGAAAATATAGTTGAAAGTTGACAGTAGCGATTATGCGGACAGTAGAAAGCTTACGTCCTTAATGCACCGCTCAGTGTGCTGAACCCCAAACGTCGTTTGTGGATGTTGCGAACATCGGACATACACGTTTTGATAACTACGTGATAGTTCAGTTAAACGGTTTAGAGTTGCGGCACCAAAGACGTTTTCGAAACATCGCGGAACATATGAGATGTTTCGAGGGCTGAAATTGGGATTTTAGGCTCGTGCCCACGTCAAGAGGTATAAGACCTCCGACGATTTTCTTAGCCTGCAAACTAAGGGAGAAAAGCTCAATCGTTGAGCTTGTGCTCAGATTGTCTGAGTACAACAATCACTTGAATCGAGTGGGAGTTGATCTTCCAGATGAGATAGTGATGTTCCTCCAAAGTCATTGCCACCAAGCTGCTAGAGCTTCATGATGAACTATAACATATCACGGATAGATATGATGATCCTTGAGGTATTCGCAGTGTTTGACACTGCGAAAGTAGAAATCAAGAAGGAGCATCAATTGTTGATGGTTGGTGAAACCACTAGTTTCAAGAAGGGCAAGGGCAAGAAGGGATACTTCGTGAAACGGCAAATCAGCTGCCGCTCTAGTGAAGAAACCCAAGGTTGAACCCAAACCCGAGACTAAGTGCTTCTGTAATAAGGGGAACAACCACTGGAGTAGAATTACCCTAGATACTTGGTAGATGAGAAGGCTGGCAAGGTCGATGGAAGTATATTGGATATACATTATGTTAATGTGTACTTTACTAGTACTCCTAGTAGCACCAAGGTATTAGATACCGATTCGGTTGCTAAGTGTTAGTAACTCGAAATAAAAGAGCTAGGGAATAAACGAAGACTAGCTAAAGGTGAGCTGACGATATGTGTTGGAAGTGTTTCCAAGTTTGATGTGATCAAACATCGCACGCTCCCTCTACCATCAAGATTAGTATTAAACCTGAATAATTGTCATTTGGTGTTTGCATTGAGCATAGACATGATTGGATTATGTCTATCGCAATACGGTTATTCATTTAAGGAGAATAATGGTTACTCTATTTATTTGAATAATACCTTCAATGGTCTTGCACCTAAAGGAATGGTTTATTGAATCTCGATCGTAGTGATACACATTTTCATGCCAAAATTATAAGATAGTAATGATAGTACCACTTACTTGTGGCACTGCCATGTAAGTCATATTGGTATAAAACGCATGAAGAAGCTCCATGTTGATGGATCTTTGGACTCACTCATTTTTGAAAAGTTTGAGACATGCGAACCATGTCTATTGGTGCATACGCATGAAGAAACTCCATGCAGATGGATCGTTTAGACTCACTTGATTTTGAATCACTTGAGATATGCAAATCATACCACATGGACAAGATGACTGAAAAGCCTCGGTTTCAGTAAGATGGAACTAGATAGCAACTTGTTGGAAGTAACACATTTTGATGTGTGCAGTCTAATGAGTGCTGAGGCATGCAGTGAATATCGTTATGTTCTTACTTCACAAATGATTCGAGTAGATGTTGAGTATATTTACTTGATGAAACACAAGTCTGAATTATTGAATGGTTCAAGTAATTTCAGAGTGAAGTTTAAGATCTTCGTGACAAGAGGATAGAATGTCGATGATATGATCATAGAGATGAATATCTGAGTTACGAGTATTGGCACACAATTAAGACATTGTGGAAATTGTTTCACAATTAATACCGCCTGGAACACCATAGTGTGATAGTGTGTCCGAACATCATAAGTAGCACCCTATTGGATATGGTGCGTACCATGATGTCTCTTATCGAATTACCACTATCGTTCATGGGTTAGGCATTAGAGACAACCACACTCACTTTAATAGGGTACCACGTAATTCCGTTGAGATGACACCGTTTGGAGAAACCTAAGTTGTCGTTTCTTAAAAGTTTGGGGCTGCGACGCTTATGTGAAAAAGTTTCAGGTTGATAAGCTCGAACCCAAAGCGGATAAAATGCATCTTCATAGGACACCCAAAACAGTTGGGTATACCTCCTAATTCAGATCCGAAAGCAATAGGGATTGTTTCTTGAATAAGGTCCTTTCTCGAGGAAAGGTTTGTCTCGAGAATTGAGTGGGAGGATAGTGGAGACTTGATGAGGTTATTGAACCATCACTTCAACCAGTGTGTAGCAGGGCACAAGAAGTTGTTCCTATGGCACCTACACCAATTGAAGTAGAAGCTTATGATAGTGATCATGAAGTTTTGGATCAAGTCACTACCGTACCTCGTAGGGTGACAAGGATGCATACCACTTTAGAGTGGCACAGTAATCCTGTCTTGAAGGTCATGTTGCTAGACAACAATGAACCTACGAGCTATGGGGAAGCGATGGTGGGCCCAAATTCCGACAAATGGTTAGAAGCCATGAAATCTGAGATAGGATCCATGTATCATAACAAAGCATGGACTTTGGTGGACTTGCCCGATGATCGGCAAGCCATTGAAATAAATGGATCTTTAAGAAGAAGATGGACGTGGACAGTAATGTCACCGTCTATGAAGCTCGACTTGTGATGAAGAGTTTTTCACAAGTTCAAGGAGTTGACTACGATGAGATTTTCTCATCCGTAGCGATGCTTAAGTCCGTCGGAATCATGTTAGCATTAGCTGCATTTATGAAATCTAGCAGATGGATGTCAAGACGAGTTTCCTTACCAATTTTCGTAAGGAAAGGTTGTATGTGATACAATCAGAAAAGTTTTGTCGATCCTAAGGATGCTAAAAGGTATGCTAGCTCCAGCGATCCTTCTAAGGACTGGAGTAAGCGTCTCGGAGTTGGAATGTGCATTTTGATAAGATGATCAAAGATTTTGGGTTTATACAAAGTTCATGAGAAACCTGTATTTCCAAAGAAGTGAGTGGGAGCACTATGGAATTTCTGATGAGTATATGTTGTTGACATATTGTTGATCAGAAATGATGTAGAATTTTCTGGAAAGCATATAGGGTTATTTGAAAGGAGTTTTTCAATAGAAAACCTGGATCAAGCTACTTGAACAGTGAGCATCAAAATCTATGAGGATAGATCAAAATTCTTAATAATATTTTCAAATGAGCGTATACCTTGACATGATCTTGAAGGTGTTCAAGATGGATCAGTCGAAGAAGGAGTTCTACCTAAGATGCAAGGTATGAAGTTAAGACTTAAAGCTCGACCATGGCAGAAAACAGAGAAAGGACGAAGGTCGTCCCCTATGCTTTAGACGTAGGCTCTACAGTATGCTATGCTATGTACCGCACCTGATGTGTGCCTTGCCACATGTCTGGCAAGAGGATACAAAGGTGATCAGGGAGTGGATCACCAGATAGCGGTCAAAATTGTCCTTGGAGTAATAAGGATTTATTTCTCAATTATGGAGGTGATAAAGAGTTCGGCGTAAAGGGTTACGATGATGCAAGCTTTAACACCTATCCGAATGACTCTGAGTAGCAAACCGGATACGTATAGTGGAGCAACCATTTGGAATAGCTTCAAGTGGAGCGTGGAAGCATCATTTACAATATGACATAGAGATTTGCGAAGTACATACGGATCTGAATATTGCAGACCCGTTGACTAAAACCTCTCTCAAGCAAAACATGATCAAACCCCAGAACTCATTGAGTCTAAATCACATGATGATGTGAACTAGTTTAATGACACTAGTAAACTCTTTGGATGTTGGTCACATGGCGATGTGACATGTGAGTGTTAATCACATGGCAATGTGAACTAGATTATTGACTCTAGTGCAAGTGGGAGACTGTTGGAAATATGCCCTAGAGGCAATAATAAATTAGTTATTATTATATTTCCTTGTTCATGATAATCGTTTATTATCCATGCTATAATTGTATTGATAGGAAACACAGATACATGTGTGGATACATAGACAACACCATGTCCTTAGTAAGCCTCTAGTTGACTAGCTCGTTGATCAATAGATGGTTACGGTTTCCTAACCATGGACATTAAGATGTCGTTGATAACGGGATCACATCATTAGGAGAATGATGTGATGGACAAGACCCAATCCTAAGCCTAGCACAAAGATCGTAGTTCGTATGCTAAAGCTTTTCTAATGTCAAGTATCATTTCCTTAGACCACGAGATTGTGCAACTCCCGGATACCGTAGGAATGCTTTGGGTGTACCAAATGTCACAACGTAACTGGGTGGCTATAAAGGTGCACTACAGGTATCTCCGAAAGTGTCTGTTGGGTTGGCACGAATCGAGACTGGGATTTGTCACTCCGTGTAAACGGAGAGGTATCTCTGGGCCCACTCGGTAGGACATCATCATAATGTGCACAATGTGACCAAGGGGTTTATCACGGGATGATGTGTTACGGAATGAGTAAAGAGACTTGCTGGTAACGAGATTGAACAAGGTATCGGGATACCGACGATCGAATCTCAGGCAAGTACAATACCGCTAGACAAAGGGAATTGTATACGGGATCCATTGAGTCCTTGACATCATGGTTCATCTGATGAGATCATCGTGGAACATGTGGGAGACAACATGGGTATCCAGATCCCGCTGTTGGTTATTGACCGGAGAACGTCTCGGTCATGTCTACATGTCTCCCGAACCCGTAGGGTCTACACACTTAAGGTTCGATGATGCTAGGGTTATAAAGGAAGTTTGTATGTGGTTACCAAATGTTGTTCGGAGTCCCGGATGAGATCCTGGACGTCACGAGGAGTTCCGGAATGGTCCGGAGGTAAAGATTTATATATGGGAAGTCCTGTTTTGGTCACCAGAAAAGTTTCGGGTTTTTCCGGTAACGTGCCGGGACAACCGGGAGGGTCCCGGGGGTCCACCAAGTGGGGCCACCAACCCTGGAGGGCTGCATGGGCCAAGTGTGGGAGGGAACCAGCCCCAGGTGGGCTGGTGCGACCCCCACAAGGGGCCAAAGGCGCAAGGGAGAGTGGGAGGGGGCAAACCCTAGGGCAGATGGGCCCTAAGGCCCACCCCAGGCGCGACTCCCCTCTCTCCCTCTCTGGCCGCGACCCAGATGGCATCTGGGGGCTGCCGCCACCCTTGGGGAGGGAACCCTAGAGGGGGCGCATCCCCCTCCCCTTCCCCTATAAATACTTGAGCCCTGGGGGCTGCCCAACAGATGAGTTTCTCCCTCTATTGGCGCAGCCCTACCTCTCTTACTCCTCCTCTCCCGCGGTGCTTGGCGAAGCCCTACAGGATTGCCACGCTCCTCCATCACCACCACGCCATTGTGCTGCTGCTGGATGGAGTCTTCCTCAACCTCTCCCTCTCTCCTTGCTGGATCAAGGCATCGGAGACGTCACCGGGCTGTACGTGTGTTGAACGCGGAGGTGCTGTCCGTTCGGCACTAGGATCTCCGGTGATTTGGATCACGACGAGTATGACTCCTTCAACCCCGTTCTCTTGAACGCTTCCGCTTAGCAATCTACAAGGGTCTGTAGATGCACTCTCCTTCCCCTCGTTGCTAGTCTCTCCATAGATAGATCTTGGTGACACGTAGGAAAATTTTGAATTTCTGCTACGTTCCCCAACACAATCTCCCCCTTTTTGGTGGATTGATGACAATACGGGATTTGCACAAGCATGATATAGAGTAAGCGTACAAACCCCACTGTCCTAAAATGTAGATGGGCCCCCCTAGATGTGTGCTATCTAGATAAGTGCTTTGGACTGCACGGCACACATACTAGGATCAATGCTCCCCCTACATTTTAGAGACCAACAATCTAAGCAAGGTATATGAGAGAAGCATAGATGATTTAGCAAGATAAACAAGCAACTCATAAGCTAGATAGTGACATAGATAATGATACTGGAAAGATAAGGTAGCATATGTGTCACACCATATGACTCGAACTTAGGTCTCACAGACAAGTCAACCAAAGCAAATGCGAGGAAAACACGAACACAAGAGATGAAAGACACAAGTCGCAAATCCCTAAACTCTCTCACCCTTTGGCACCGAGACACCAAAAAGAAGAGGGAGTGTTGCTACGGCTCCAGGTGAGAGCAAACGAGGGACACACACATCAGAGCCCAGCGGGATCATCGACGCCACCGTCCTCAGACTGGAAGTGCTCGGCATTAGAATCGGTCCACGGGCAGTGCAGCTGAATCCACTCCTCCTCCTCGGTAAGCTGGTCCTCAGACCCACTGTTAACTATAGCACCCAACTGACGCATGAGCTCCTTGTGGCGACTTCGGGCCTTCTTCTCAGCCACATGAGTCATGTACTGACCGTGAGACTCCATGCAGAACAACTTATTCATCTTGAGCTTGAGCTTCTTTGCCCAAGAGGGCTCTGCCTCAGAAGGCATGTAGTCATCATCATCATCATCAGCCCTAGTCTCCTCCTCGATCTCCATGGCAGTAGCAGACGAAGGAACTCTAGTCCTAGCGGCCTGAGTGCCCCAGTTATCCTTCTTCCTCAGAAGCTTGACATCGTGAGAGATCAACTCTCCAGTCTCCAGTGGCACCTTGTGGTAGACACAATCCCAGGCCTTCTCAATGAGCAGCATGATGAACGGACCATAAATCGGGCACTTGCGCTCGGAGATAGCAGATAGCAGCTTAGACCACATAACATGAGAGATATCCAAGGACTCTCCGGTGTGCCGTCCCTTCTCACGCTGGCAGAAAAGAAGCATGTCCGCGAGATAGGAGTGAACCTGGTCCAGATTCCCGATACGAGGGAAGAGAGTCTCTCTGAAGATGCGGTGAAGAATATCCAGATAGGCAAGCAGCTCATAGGTTTCCTTCTTTGTCTCATGGTTGATCTTCAAAGTGCAGTAGGGCCAGAGAGCTTGCTTGTGAGTGGAATTGGGGCGGCCGTGAGGGCGAAAGCCGACAGAAGACTCAAGACCTAGATCTTGCACCCCAATCAACTCCATGGACGCTTTCCACTTGACTGAAAGCAACTTGCCATTGGTCATCCAGGTCAGTGTCCTGTCCTGATCAGTCCCAAGGTGAACCGTGGCATAGAATTGGGCCACAATATCAGCATCAAAGTCCTTGTTGAATTTCATGATCCCAAGAATGTTCAGTTGAGTGCACATCTGAAGAGCTTCACCAAAGTAGTCAGGATCTTGCTCCATATGGTCGGTGTCGATGGAGTGCACGTTGACATAGAGATTCTTCTTGGCTTTGAGAACATCGAAGAAGATGGCAAACTGGAACCTATTCCAGAACGGACGGTTGACCAAAGTGGGATCTTGGTCTGCCTCATACGGGTTGCGACAGCGCCTTGCCCAGAACTCCTTTGGCTGCATTTCAGGCACAGTTTTTCCTGGCTTTGGCTTGACCCCAGGCTTCTTCTGGAGTTGAGGTGGAGGTGGAGCACTTGAAGAACCTCCGACAGGCTCGGTGGTGCGGTAGCGCTTGGACGTGGCACGACCGGGGTTGACACGACGAGCCTGATGCTCAGGGACCTCATCACCTGGAACCACACACAAGAACACGCAAACAACCAGAAAGAACGAGCATAAGCCACAAAACACGAGCAAAAGGATCACTGAAAGGTAGGAATATGGTGGAAATTGGTAGGGAGCGGTAGTACCGCGACCTGCTAGCGGTAGTACCGCTCCAAGCGGTAGTACCGCCCTGGAGAGGGTGGTAGTACCGCTCGAGACGGGGAAACAGCAGTTTCCTACTACCATGGTCAGATCCGGCACTACCGTCCTACCAAATTCAAAAATACTCCAAGGAAACATCAATCCAAACCGCCTAGAAGCATTCTCCATCCTACTCAAGCCTAGATTTGGCCAAAAATCTAGAGATGCAACTGCTACTGCCCCTAAGATGCTAGATTGGAAATCTAGACAAGAAGAACAAAGGAACGGGGGCAATATCGGCATCCATGGCAAGAGGACAAGGTGGGGATCGTCTCCACCGAAGGAAATTGAGAGGGACGCCCCGGAGAAGGAGATCCGCCGGAGCCCTCCCGCGGCGCCGGTTGCTGGAGAGAGAGGAACAGAACGAGGGGGCGAGCGAATGGGTATGGGGGAGAAGAAAACTCCCCCTGCCCCGATATAACCCCCTGCCCGCGCCTCACAGCGGTAGTACCGCCAGCAACCAAAAAATGCCTCTAGACAAAAACACACGTGCAACGAAAAGAACGGGAAAGCAAGGTCAAGAAAGTAAAAGACCAACAAGACAACACACATACTAACAAAGATCCGGAACCCACTCCTTCAAAACAACCATACAAAAGAAGAGCGAGCTCTGTCCTCTCTTAAGAGAGGGCGGTGGCTGGAGCCACCTATGTTTGAGTCAATTGGTATGGCACCGCGAAGAATTATCCTTGGGCCCATGACCAAAACTCGTCTTTGAAGCACAAGTACCATAAAAAATGGCTAATGTGAAAGAGTTAATCGTTTTATGCATAATGGGGGGAGGGAGAGTTCATTGAGAGAACAACACTCCCCTATGTCCATGCCTACACCTAAACTAGACAACAAGTTGAGTGTGGTGGGGGGTGCACGGGTTCAAGTCACATTGCTCAAATCAATGATATTTAGCTCATGCCTTAACTCGCGAAATCTTGCTTCATCCAAGGGCTTCATGAAAATATCTGCAAGGTTATCATGAGTGTTGACATACTTGAGCTCGATCTCCCCTCGCCTAATGTGATCTCGGATGAAGTGATACCGAATCTCAATGTGCTTCGTCTTGAAGTGTTGCAACGGGTTGAGAGAAATCTTGATGGTGTTGACACACAAACACGTCACGTGTACCCTTGACGCCGGGGGTGATGCACCGCAGCTCACGTCGAAGGAGACCCGACCGACAGCGCGATACGCAAGACAGTCGACGGGCGCTTTTGCAGACCCGAAAACCCTACACTCCCGGGAGGGACCCCGTCAGGGAGCGCAGCGGCTATGGGCTGCCCTAGGTCAATTCGCTCGCCCCTAGAGCCTCGAGATTCGCAGCTCTCAAACACGAAGAATAGCGAAGAACGAGAGAGAAAAACGATGGAGAGATAAAACGTAGACTTGAAAAAAGTAGTATATTGATTTGTTTGATTGTGTGTTGTTCAATCGGCCGTCACCCGCAACATATATAAGAGGCGGCTGGACTTCCCGTACAAGTAAAGGACTCATCTAGGCTTTCCTTACAAGAAAAATTACATCAATTCGCGTCCTAGAGTCCTAGTTCTATTCCAACTCAGATTTAGTCTCAATCTGGCCCAAACTCTGTCTTCCTTCTTGCGCGGGCCACCGAGCTTGCATATGATCTCCGATCAAGACGGCCCAAATATCACACTTGTGCGCCTCGATGATACGAACAACTCTCATGTTGATTACTTTTTCAAATAAGGCCATCTTGAATACCCATCGAGGTCATCTTTACCTTCCAGTCGGACTCGGTCTTGCAGTAGACTGGATTATCCGAGTCTCGTAGTGAACTTGTAGGCCATATACTATCTTTGATGATGATGACTCCAAAACCAAAGTTTACCGTCTTGATGATATGCATAACTTCTGTATTGAACACTTCTTCATCCGAGATCATCTTGATAAACTTTCGGGCACATGTTCAGTTTCACTCGGATTCGAGCTCATCCACTCGGATATTAGAGACTTCCACTCGGACCATCCGACTCGACCTTTTCACTCGGAAAACAATCTTTCACTCGGATGACTATATTTTCACTCGGAAGACAAACTTTTACTCGATCGATAAGTTTTCACTCGACCTTTTACTCGATCGTTAGGTTTTCACTCGACCTTTTACTCGACCGGTAGGTTTTCACTCGACCTTTTACTCGATCGTTAGGTTTTAACTCGACCTTTTACTCGATCGGTAGGTTTTCACGAACTTTTACTCGATCGGTAGGCTTTCACTCGACCTTTTACTCGATCGGTAAGTTTTCACTCGACCTTTTACTCGACCGGTAAATTTTCACTCCGATGTCAAACTTTCACTCGACCGGTAAGTTTTCACTCAAAAAATAAGTTTTCACTCGATCGGTAAGTTTTTACTCGAAAGTTAAGATTTCACTCGACCGGTGAGTTTTCACTCGGATGGTAAGCTTTTCACTCGACCAAAAACATAGCCTGATCTTGATTTATCTCCCCAGGTCTCATACGACCTCGGATTGAGACGAATTATATATGAAAATCGATCGGCTCGACGAGAGGAAACTTTCTCGTGTTGAAGTTTTTCCGATTCAGGGACTTCTTAAGAGCCTAATTGCTCGCGCGACCCATCAGACAGGGTGTCTGGTACTTCACGCCATATTTCCATTCAGCTACGGTCTGCAATGTATCGCTTCTAACTTTTGCATATGAACTCGGATTGAGATGATTTATATATAAAAATCGATTGCCTCGACGAGAAGAAGACAATTCCTTTAGAGTACTCCTTCATCTGAGATCGTCTTGAAGGCATGATCGGCCGAAAACCACTCAGAATATTGAATTCTGCCACTCGGAATACAATTTCGGCCCCTACGATGGAGTCGGACGATGATAAACTAAACATCAAAGTTGTTCCACTCAGTGATGTGAAACTTTTCATGCTAAAAACCCTTTCACTCTGTATGTTGCCAAAATTAGGCGTCAACACATGCCCCCCTGTTTTTCGGCAAAGCTTGCATGCCGAAAAATAATATGTATAGTGTTTGTTCTAAGGACGATGTCAACACTCCATCGACCATTTATTTTCCTCAGGGCGATAATTATGTATTGGCCATGTTTGTGCTAAGGGCGATAATCGTATATCGGCCATCGCCTACTCAGGCTTCCTGCCACACACTCGGGTGATACTTCTTCAAATATTTTCCGTTGAGAGCTCGGGGTAACAATGACCCTTGTATTGATTCCACCAAATATGAATTTCCGGGAACAACTCTTGTAATCCTGAAAGGGCCTTCCCAACTTGGAGACCACTGATGGGGTCATGTACCTAGGGTAGGGTCATGGACCTGATCTAAGTACCTTACCCAAGGACACCCTTAGCAGAGGTCGCCTTCCAGTCGACCAACGAGGGACTCACTCGACTGACTTGAAGGACTCGACCATGAAGACTCACTCGACCAACAAAAGGTCAAGAAACACTCTACACTGCAACGGCCTGTAATTAAGTAGACTTTATGGTAGTAAAGACACTTTATGCGAGGCGTTATCAGTAACGCCCCGGACTTAACTCACCTTAAACCCTCTCCTACGTGGGCTGACTGGGGTCCCGGCGCACTCTATATAAGCCGCCCCCCTCCACAGGTAGAGGGGTTCGGCACCTTGTAACTCATATACTCATAATCCACTCGACCGCCTCCGGGCTCCGAGACGTAGGGCTATTACTTCTTCCGAGAAGGGCCTGAACTCGTACATCCCTTGTGTTTACAACCTCTCCATAGCTAAGACCTTGCCTCTCCATACCTACCCCCCACTCTACTGTCAGGCTTAGAACCACGACAGTTGGCGCCCACCGTGGGGCAGGTGTTTTAGCGATTTTGTGGAGAAGTTGCGATTCTTCCGAGTACTTTCATCATGGTGTCTGCTGGAGTTTTGGTCGAAGGTCGAGAGATCTGTCTCGGCACTCTCACCTTCATCGCCGACGACTCCGCCTGGCTCCAGGAGGCTCCACTCGACGTTGATGCGCTCCCTGTCCGCGGTGCGACGCATTTTCGCGCATGTGTCCGCGGCGTTCTGCTGCGGCAACCGTCGACCCCGTATCGGACGACTCCTCCATCCTCCACCCTCCCGGTCTCCCGCCAGCGCAAGCGCTCGGGCCGGTCGAGGCTTCAGCGATGGGTGAGGCACGCGGTGGCTCGCCAATCGGCCACCACCCAAGTTGCGGCAATCGAGCCCGACGAATCTCTCTACGGCTTGTTCGATCTGTCGACTGGCTCCGTAGAGACTGCATCCGAGTGCGATAGCAGTGATCCAGCGGCAGAAATCTTGATGGTCGACGGGCCCCGCAGTCCCCCTGGCTTCGCCCGTGATGATGGAGCAGGTGACGGAGGCGACCCCGCACGAGGCCACGAAGAGTACCAGCCCGAGCCACTCGACTCTCTGCAAAGAGAGGAACTTCGCCGAAGGAACGTGGATGGCCTGCGTACTCCCATCGCAGGAGAAACCCCCGAGGCTCGTGCCTTGGAGGAGGCACGTCTGGCCAATTTGGTCGAACGCACTCGACTGGAGAATCTTCAGCGAGCACTCGACGAGCGCGCGCGGCAACGAGTTCCCGACACCAGTCGACGTCAACTCTTCCCGCCGACTCAGGTATATCGAACCCCAATCCAGAATTTAGCAGCTGCGACCCGTATAGCAGAGTCCATCCAGCCTTCGCAGTCGGAAGCTGGCAGAGGTTTGCTGCAGATCAGGGATCTGCTCCGGGCAGCAGGAGATCAGAATTCAGCCGTGTCTCAGTCGCGCAACAGAATTCACAGTCAATCTGTCACTGCGAATACGGTTCAGTCGGCTCACATCCCTAGATCGCCTCCGCGGCGTGAAGGGCGCGAGAATCGGCGAGATCAATATGGCGACCGACTCGACCGAGATGATAGGCGTCGAGTGCCCAATTCCCCTCCGAGGGGTGGGTCTTACGCTCCTCGGCAGCAAGATGACAGGCGTCAGTACAGTACAGGGCGAAGGGTTCCAGTCGACCCCAGAGAACCAGGCTTCGACGCGCGATCCATTATCGTGCAAGGTTTGGTCGACCGGAACAGAGCCCATCGAGGCGGACTCGACAGAGATGCACCCACAAGCAGTCGAGTGCATGTTTCTGGTCCTGAATGTTTCAGCAGAGCTATCAGAGCCGCAGTTATCCCTCCCAATTTCAGGTTGGCAACAGGAGTCAGCAAGTTCACTGGTGAGTCTAAGCCTGAAACTTGGCTTGAAGATTACCGAGTGGCAGTTCAGATTGGTGGTGGGAACGACGAGGTGGCCATGACGCATTTTCCCCTCATGCTGGAAGGTTCTGCCAGGGCATGGTTGACTCAATTACCTCCTAGCAGCATTTACACTTGGGAAGATCTGTCCCGAGTGTTCATCAGAACGTTTGAAGGAACTTGCAAGCGACCAGCTGGATTGACAGAGTTGCAAGTCTGCGTGCAGAAGGCTAATGAGACTCTCAGAGAGTATATTCAGAGGTGGATCACTTTACACCACACTGTGGAGAATGTGTCTGATCATCAGGCAGTCTGCGCCTTCAAAGATGGCGTCAAGAACAGAGAACTGAGTTTGAAGTTTGGTCGAACCGGTGACATGACCTTGAGTCGGATGATGGAGATTGCTACCAAGTACGCCAACGGCGAAGAAGAAGACCGACTCCGAAGCGGCAAGCACAAGCCGAGTCAGTCGGAAAAAGGAAACACCAGTCGGAAACAGAAGCGGAAGGCTGAACCGGCAGCTCCTGGAGAGGCTCTGGCCGTGACTCAGGGAAAGTTTAAGGGGAAACCAAAAGGATCCTGGAACCCCAAGAAGGTAAAGGATAAAGAAGGGAACGACGTAATGGATATGCCATGTCACATCCACACGAAGAAAGACGAAGAGGGGAATATCATCTACCCGAAGCACACCACTCGCCAATGTCGACTCCTGATCCAGCAGTTTCAGGGAAAATAGTCTAAGGACAAGGAGAAGGAGTCGGACAAGGCTGAAGACAAGGAGGACAGTGAGGAAGGATATCTGCATATCAACTCCACTCTGATGATCTTTGCAGATGTGGAAAGCAGGAGTCGACTGAAAGTCATTAACCGAGAGGTGAACATGGTTGCCCCAGCAAAAGCAAATTATCTGAAATGGTCTCAAATACCCATCACATTCGACCAATCTGATCACCCGACTCATATTGCCACCCCTGGGAGGCAAGCTTTGGTGGTCGATCCAGTTGTCGAAGGCACTCGACTGACAAAAGTGCTGATGGACGGTGGAAGCGGGCTGAATTTGTTGTATGCAGACACGCTGAAAGGAATGGGCATTCCGATGTCCCGACTAAGCACTAGTAACATGAGCTTTCATGGAGTTATACCAGGGAAGAAAGCCGAGTCACTCGGCCAAATAGCTTTGGACGTGGTGTTTGGTGATTCGAAACATTTTCGCAAAGAAAAGTTGACGTTTGAGGTCGTGGATTTTCAGAGTGCATATCATGCCATTTTGGGGAGACCAGCTTACGCACGGTTCATGGCTCGACCATGTTACGTGTACCTCAAATTGAAGATGCCCGGCCCCAAAGGAGTGATCACTGTCACCGGTGATCGGAAAAAGGCAGAAGAGTGCTTTCAGAAGGGCTCAAAGATTGCCGATTCCCAGGTGACAGCGGTCGAGTTCGAGGAATACAAGCAAAACGCACATCCGAGTGACTTGCTGCGATCAAAGAAACCCGCCACAGAGTCTGCATTCCAGTCGTCCGGTGAGACGAAGCCTGTTCACATTCACCCGACCGACCCCGATGCAGCTCCGACCCGCATCTCCACAACACTCGACCCAAAATAGGAAGAAGCGCTCATCCAGTTCCTCCGTGAGAACTGGGACATTTTTGCATGGAAGCCTGCTACATGCCAGGTGTTCCCAGGGGACTGGCTGAGCATCGCCTAAGAGTCGACTCGTCTGCAAAACCAGTCAAAGAGCATCTTCGGCGGTCCGCCGTCCAGAAGAGAAAAGCCATTGGTGAGGAAGTGGCTCGACTGTTGGCGGCAGGATTTATCCGAGAGATATACCACTCCGAGTGGCTCGCTAATGTCGTCATGGTTCCTAAGAAGGACAAGTCGCTCCGAATGTGCATTGATTTCAAGCACATCAACCGGGCCTGCCCGAAAGATCATTTTCCTCTCCCTCGCATAGATCAAATTGTTGACTCGACCGCGGGATGCGAGAGGCTGTCTTTTTTAGATGCCTACTCCGGGTACCACCAGATCCGTCTGTACGGACCCGACGAGGTAAAAACAGCTTTCATCACTCCATTCGGGTGCTTCTGCTATATCACCATGCCATTCGGCCTCAAGAATGCCGGAGCCACATTTATGCGAATGATTCAGAAGTGTCTACTCACTCAAATCAGTTGGAATGTGGAAGCATATATGGATGATATCGTTGTCAAGTCACGAAAAGGTTCCGACCTGCTCGCTGATCTCGCCGAAACATTTGCCAACCTCAGAAGATATGATATCAAGCTCAATCCATCAAAGTGCACATTTGGAGTTCCTGGTGGCAAGTTACTCGGTTTTCTCGTTTCCGAACAGGGAATCGACGCTAACCCAGAGAAGATTGGCACTATTCTCCGAATGAAACGCCCTGTGCGAGTGCACGATGTCCAGAAGCTTACTGGATGCTTGGCCGCATTAAGTCGATTCATCTCACGACTCGGTGAAAAGGCATTGCCTCTTTACCGACTGATGAAGAAGACAGACAAGTTCGAGTGGACTCCAGAAGCTGATGCAGCATTTGCCGAGCTAAAAGCTCTGCTCTCCACCCAGCCGATGCTTGCTGCTCCAATCAGCAAAGAGCCTCTGTTGCTCTATGTCGCAGCCACAGGACAAGTCGTTAGTACTGTGCTTACGGTCGAGCGGGAAGAAGAAGGAAAAGCTCTCAAAGTTCAGCGCCCAGTGTATTATTTGTCTGAAGTCTTGACTCCATCCAAGCAGAGATATCCTCATTATCAGAAGCTTGTGTATGGAATATACATGACCACAAAGAAGGTTGCTCATTATTTTTCTGATCATTCCATCACAGTCGTCAGCGACGCTCCACTATCAGAGATTTTGCACAACAGAGATGCAACTGGTCGAGTGGCCAAATGGGCGATTGAACTTCTTCCCCTTGATATCAAGTTTGAGGCAAAGAAAGCCATTAAGTCCCAGGCAATAGCAGATTTCCTCGCCGAGTGGATTGAACAACAGCAGCCGACTGAAGTTCACTCGAAGCATTGGACCATGTTCTTTGATGGCTCTAAGATGTTGAATGGTTCCGGTGCTGGGGTTGTCCTGGTTTCCCCCAGAGGAGATAAGCTCAGATATGTGCTCCAGATTCACTTTGATTCCTCCAACAATGAGGCAGAATATGAGGCCCTCTTATATGGGTTGCGCATGGCCATTTCACTCGGCGTCCGTCGCCTGATGGTCTATGGCGACTCGGATTTAGTGGTCAACCAGGTGATGAAAGAGTGGGACGTGAGAAGCCCAGCCATGACTGGATACTGCAGTGCAGTGAGGAAGCTGGAAAAGAAGTTCGAGGGGTTGGAGCTCCATCATATACCCCGACTGAAAAATCAAGCAGCTGATGATCTAGCAAAGATAGGTTCCAAGAGAGAAGCCATTCCGAGTGGTGTGTTCTTGGAGCATATACACACTCCGTCAGTCAAAGAAGATCCTTTCACCGAAGAAACTCCACAGCCCAAGAGTGCCACAGATCCGACTGAGATTGAGGTCCCAGCGGTGGTCGACTTGATCATGGAGGTCTTGGTGGTCATTCCCGACTGGACAGTTCCATATGTCGCGTATATCCTGAGAAAAGAGCTTCCGGAGGATGAGGAAGAGGCTCGACAGATCGTCCGTCGATCTAAGGCCTTTACCGTAATCAAAGGACAATTATACAGAGAAAGCGCGACTGGAGTTGGTCAGAAGTGCATAACACCAGAAGAAGGTCGACTCATCCTCAATGATATCCACTCGAGGACCTATGGTCATCATGCATCCTCTCGGACCATCGTGGCCAAAGCATACCGGGCCGGATTTTACTGGCCAAAGGCGAATGAGATGGCAAAAGAGATAGTGGATAAGTGCGAGGGATGTCAATTCTACTCGAATATGTCGCACAAGCCTGCGTCGGCTCTGAAGACCATCCCACTCGTCTGGCCTTTCGCAGTATGGGGATTGGACATGGTCGGTCCTTTGAGAACAGGACGAAGCGGCTTCACGCATGTACTGGTGGCAGTCGACAAGTTCACCAAGTGGATCGAGGCTAAACCAATCAAGAACCTTGACACCGGTACTGCTGTTAGCTTCATCAGGGAACTAATATTCAGATATGGAGTCCCGCACAGCATCATTACGAATAATGGGTCGAACTTTGACTCGGAGGAGTTCAGAGATTTCTGTAACTCCCAAGGCACACGGGTCGACTACGCTTCGGTCGCCCATCCGCGGTCGAATGGACAAGCAGAGCGAGCTAATGGACTGATTCTTAAGGGATTGAAGCCCCGACTGATGCGTGATCTCAAACAAGCGGCTGGAGCTTGGGTCGACGAACTTCCCTTAGTGCTTTGGGGGCTGCGGACCACACCTAATCGGTCGACCGGAAGAACTCCATTCTTCTTGGTCTACGGAGCCGAAGCAGTCTTGCCTAGTGATCTTCTCCACAATGCTCCTCGAGTTGAAATCTACAACGAAGCAGAGGCTGAACAAGCGCGGCAGGACGCAGTCGACCTTTTAGAGGAAGAAAGGGAGATGGCTCTGATCCGCTCGACCATCTACTAACAAGATTTGCGTCGTTTCCACGCCAGAAATGTGAGAGGTCGAGCCTTCCAGGAAGGAGATTTAGTTCTCCGAGTGGATCAGCACAAACCACACAAGCTTGCTCCTTCTTGGGAAGGTCCCTTCATCGTCACCAAGGTTCTCCACAACGGGGCGTACCATCTTTACAACGTCGAGCATAATATCGACGAGCCCCGAGCTTGGAACGCGGAACTACTCCGCCCATTTTATACTTAAGTTTTATCACTCAGATGAGTTGCAATAAAGTACTTCTGTAGTTCATGGACCTCAAAATAATAGTGTCATAGTTCCTCCATAATTTCTGTCACTTTTTATTTTTGTCCAATAAAATTCCCCCTCAGTGGGTGACTTAGCCGCGAATCCGTTTCGCCTAAGTTTGTAAAAATCCTACCGAGTGGTGAGCCGGACTCCCACTCGGAGGCTTAGCCGCGAATCCGTTTCGCCTAAGTTTGTAAAAATCCTACCGAGTGGTGAGCCAGACTCCCACTCGGAGGCTTAGCTGCGAATCTGTTTCGCCTAAGTTATCAAAATCCTACCGAGTGGTAAGCCAGACTTCCACTCGGAGGCTTAGCTGCAGTCCAAGGACTCGCCTAAGTTTGTCAAAATCCTACCGAGTGGAGAGCAAACCTCTCACTCGGGGGCTTAGCTGCAGTCCAAGCACTCGCCTAAGTTTTAAAAATCCTACCGAGTGAAGAGCAAACCTCTCACTCGGGGGCTTAGCTGCAGTCCAAGAACTCGCCTAAGTTACAAAAACCCTACCGAGTGAAGAGCAACCCTCTCACTCGGAGGCTTAGTTGCAGTGCAAGCACTCGCCTTAGCTGCGGCCCTGTGCTCGCCTAAGTTTAAAAAATCATGCCGAGTGGCGAGCAATCCTCTCACTCGGGGGCTTAGCTGCAGTCCCATCACTCGCCTAAGTTACAAAAATCCTA
>NC_057810.1:388787926-388822090 GCF_018294505.1 Triticum aestivum | reverse complement strand
CAAAAATCCTACCGGGTGAAGAGCAACCCTCTCACTCGGAGGCTTAGCTGCAGTCCAAGCACTCGCCTAAGTTATAAAAATCCTACCGAGTGAAGAGCAAACCTCTCACTCGGAGGCTTAGCTGCAGCCTAGTGCTAGCCTAAGTTATCAAAATCCTACCGAGTGGTAAGCCAGACTTTCACTCGGGGGCTTAGCTGCAGCCCTGTGCTCGCCTAAGTTGTAAAAAATCCTACCGAGTGAAGAGCAACCCTCTCATTCGGAGGCTTAGCTGCAGTCCAAGCACTCACCTAAGTTATAAAAATCCTACCGAGTGAGGAGTAAACCCCTCACTCGGAGGCTTAGCTGGAGCCCAATGCTCGCCTAAGTTATAGAAATCCTACCGAGTGGTAAGCCGGGCTTCCACTCGGAGGCTTAGCCGCAGCCCAGTGCTCGCCTAAGTGGACTAAAGAATAAGTCGATTGCAGTAAAGGCGCCTTGCTTTGAACCTGCAAAAGACATTTCGAGCCAAAAGCAATCGTATTCAAGCACCAAATTCAAGTTTGAATCGATATCTAAAAGAACCGAAAGTGCTCAGGCGTCAAGCCTGTTAAGGTTTATCGGTTACAATTTCACTCGGCATACCGAGGCAAATTTAAAGTGTCGAGCCAGAAGAAGTTTTTTACCCCTCCTGTGGAGGGCTGGAAGGTGCAACGAATTCATCAAGGTCAATTCCGTCGGCGATCCGAGTGGCGGCCGCAAGGAAAGTTTCCATAAAGGACCTGAAGTCGTGTTTCTTGGTGTTGGCCACCCGATGGGCCGCCAGCTTCTCTTCTCGCGCATCTCTACAGTGGACTCGGGCCAGACACAGAGCAACATCTGCACCACACCGAGCCGAGGACTTCTTCCATTCCTGCACTCGACCAGGGATCGTGTTCAAGCGGGCCATCAGCGACTCAAGGTCATTCTGAAGTGTCTCCTCAGGCCAGAGCGTCGAGTCGATGCGAGATGTGGCGGCCTTCAGCCTTGCGAGATAGTCCACGACAGCTGCAACACGAGACTCCAGTCGGAAAACATCCATGGCAACTTCGTCGTTCACCGGAGAATTGACGGGGTCGAGGTTTGGCTCCAGCCGGCTAGTTTCTTCTTCAAAGTTTTGACAAAATTCTGCAAGGATGATCACTAAGTCAAGGGAATGGTCGAATGGAAAAACCACAATTGGAAATGTTTGCCGAGCATAGAGGTTTACCTTCAAGCATAAGAAACAGCTTCTTGGCAAGACCACTCAGGAAGGCCTCCAGATCATTTTTCTTCCCAGTCAACTTACTGACTTGGTCGGTCAGGGCAGCTTAATCAGTTTTTAGTCGACTGACCTCCTTGTTGGCGATCCCAAGAGTAGCTTTCAGATTGGTATTCTCTTGTTCAAGCTTGGTGACTGAAGCTAACTTCTCGTCAGCAAGCTTGATCTTCTCAGCTAGTTCAAGGTCTTTCTTCTGTTGGGCCTCCCTTACCTTACCTGCAAGTTACAGCAAGATCAGATTTTAAAACAAGCAAGGGGAAAGCAGTCGTCAGGGTCTCACCAAACATACCTTCGGTCTCCTCCTTTGCCTTCGTCAGCTTCTCCTGAACCAGCTTCAAGCTCAGCTCGAGTTGAGTGTGCTTGTTTTCCAGCTCAGAGTAGCGAGCCACAAGATCACAGGAGTTCTGCGAAGAACCAATCGACTAAATGTCAAATATAATTCACTTCGGAGTGAAAAAGGAAAAATCACACGTTTCTAAGACTACAGCCGAATACAAGCATTCGACCGTAGTCTCGGGGACTACACCCAGTGGGTGCACTCAGCGTGCCCCCACTAATCCTGTTGAAGACAAAGTCGACCAGTCGACCTCAAAAAAAAAGAGAGAGATGTATTCTTTAAGACTGTAATCAACTGCAAGCAGTCGACCACAGTCTCGGGGACTACACCCAGTGGGTGCACTTAGCGTGCCCCCACCGGTTTGTGAAATCCAGTCGACATAGTCGACTAACAGAAAGATTGACATCATAAAGCCTAAGGCCGACTGCCAGCAGTCAACCTTAGCCTTGGGGACTACACCCAGCGGGTGCACTCAGCGTGCCCCCGCTAACACGGAGTTTAATCGACACACTCGGCATAGTCGACTGACAGAAAGATTGACATCATAAAGCCTAAGGCCGACTGCCAGCAGTCGACCTTAGCCTTGGGGACTACACCCAGCAGGTGCACTCAGCGTGCCCCCGCTAACACGGAGTTTAATCGACACACCCAGTGGGTGACTACTATAAATTCCGGAAAGGAAAAGTTTTTGGCAGCATATCCAACAGAACAAACGGTGGTCGACTGACCTGAACATTGCTTTGGAGGGCAGAACTGGCATCATAAGCTGCCTGGCTCGCATCCCGGATGGTCTTCAACTGCTCCATCATGATTCCCGCCTAGTGTATTGCCTCCTTCGCCGCGCCAGCTTGGTCCTCTGGGACGTGGTGCGTCGTGAAGAGGGAGGGCTGCTGAGCACTCGTCAATGGATCTGCGAAGGACACCGTGTGTCGAGTGGTGTTCTCTTCCTCCGCAATCAGAATCTCAGGCGCCGTCACATCCTGGGGCACCTTGCTGGCAGACGCTTTCCTACTCCTTCTGCGCTTCAGCGGTTCCTCATCCTCATCATCATCAGGGAGATTGATAACAGCGTTGGGTGGAGCTACGGAGAAGAATCAGGATCAGAGATCGCGAGTCAGTCGACTAAAAACGGTGTTAAGAATATAGTACCTGGTTTTGAAGTTGTTGCGTCCTCCATCTCATGGTCATCAGCCCGGGCTGAGGTCTCAGAAATAGCAGCACTGCAACTCCAAAGAATCAGTCGACTAACTTCAGCGTCAACCAGAGACAAAGTTCACACAAAATAAGAAGACTTAAGCAGGACGATTACCCTGATATGGTAGGGATGGGCACCTTCATCTTCGGCAGGAGCTTGATCGGCTTCGACGAGGCCACCCTGGGCTGCTTCGGCGCCTTTTCAGTCGGCACTGGAGAGGTGGTCCGAGGGCGTTTGGTTGACTGAGCGGCGGTCGCAACCCCCTTACCACGTTCAGTCGAAGGGTCGTGGACAAGCTTCGACCGCCTTTCCGAGCGCGGTGGTACGACCTCCTCCTCCTCTTCTTCCTCGTCTTCAACGTCATCTTCATCACCGTCATCATCGTCATCGTCATCGTCATCCTCTGCAACGTCCGAGTCCCATTCCTCCTCTTCCTGGCTCTCGCCCCCACTCGCCTCACCCTCCTCAGTCGGAGCTTGTGCCCCATTGGGCATCGAGTACATCTCGGTGAGGGCCTAGCAGATATCAAGACAAGGATCAATCGACCAGTCGGCAGGATAAATAGAAATGAATGTGACAAGAACACAGTGGAGAGCAGAGCAAGCGTACCTTGTTTGGATCGCTGTTGTGGTCGAGTGGAGGAATCCTTCTGGCTCCGCGTGGGTTATCCTTGTTTCCGGTAACGGCTACCATCCATCTTTCCAGAGTGACATTGTCGACTGCTTCTGGATGGACTCGAGTCTCGTATTCAGTCCCACAGTACAACCACATGCAGTGGCTTCGGAACTGAAGGGGCTGGATGCGACGCCTAAGGAAGACCTCCAGGAGATCCATGCCCGTCACTCCCTCCCGAACCAACTGCACCACGCGCTCCATCAACATCTTCACATCAGCTTTCTCCTCCGGAATCAACTTCAGAGAGGAGGGCTTGTTCACTCGGTCCATGGTAAAGTGAGGGAGTCCACTCGACTGCCCCGGCGTCGACTGGTCCTGGCAGTAGAACCAGGTCGACTGCCAGCCTCTGACTGACTCGGGAAAGGTAATGGGCGGGAAGGTGCTCTTGTTCCTCACCTGGATCCCCAGACCCCCACACACATTTGGACGACTCGGGTTCTTTCATCGCCTTCTTTCATCGCCTGGGCTCGCCTTCTTCACGGTCTGAGAGCGACACGTGAATATATGCTTGAACAAACCCCAGTGCGGTCGACAGCCCAGGAAACCCTCACACATGGACACGAACGCGGCAAGATAGGCGATAGAATTTGGGGTAAAGTGGTGGAGCTGCGCTCCAAAGAAGTTCAAGAAGCCACGGAAGAAAATACTCGGCGGCCAAGAAAATCCACGATCAACATGGGTGGCCAAGAGCACACACTCACCCTCTTCTGGCTGGGGCTGCCATTCCTTCCCCGGAAGCCTCGCAGCTCCATGAGGGATCAAGCCCTTGTTGGCCATGTCGAGGAGATCTTTTTCTGTGATGGTCGACTGAATCCAGTCTCCTTGGACCCAGCCCTTCGGCAGGCGGGATCTGGACGAAGACCCGCCGTGGCTAGTAGATCTCCCCTTTGCCTTCTCCGACGCCGATGCCTTCTTCGCACGTTCCAGCGCCGCCGTCTTCTCCTTGTCCATGGTTGCCGGCGAGATGCGCGAGGGGAAGTTGTGCGGGGGCAAGAGCGAGCGCGCTGGACGGAGACGAAGGGAGCAGAGAGAGAGAATGCTGAGGCACAGTAAAAAAATCCTCGCCGGGCGCATTTATAAGGTCCCTTCCGAGTGGATGACAGGTGGGCCCGGTCGATCTAATCATATCCAGGAATAGTTATGCAGACGGGATACGTGGCGAAGAAAGCGGCGCGGAGATCGAGGCGTCTATGTCCCGTCCCATCCGAACGCCGCGGTCCGCTCCGCTTCGCGCGCGTCCCCAAATTTCGCATCCCGCGGAATCCGCGAACGGCAGATCAGTCTGTCAGACGCGGGGTTTCCCGCGATCCATCGCTCGGGGATCGTCGAAGCCCGAAAGATCACTCGACGAAAGAAGAGAATGGATCGAGTCGACTGAAGACAAGTTGCTCACCATCGATGAAGAGATTCTTTGGTCCAGAACAACGCACGACCAGAGTGCAAAGGTTAATCGGAAATGACATCAACTCCTTCCTCACTCGAAGCCTCAATCCATTCGGGGGCTAATGATGGGGTCATGTGCCTAGGGTAGGGTCATGGACCTGATCTAAGTACCTTACCCAAGGACACCCTTAGCAGAGGTCGCCTTCCAGTCGACCAACGAGGGACTCACTCGACTGACTTGAAGGACTCGACCACGAAGACTCACTCGACCACCGGAAGGTCAAGAAACACTCTACACTGCAACAGCCTGTAATTAAGTAGACTTTATGGTAGTAAAGACACTTTATGCGGGGCGTTATCAGTAACGCCCCGGACTTAACTCACCTTAAACCCTCTCCTACGTGGGCTGACTGGGGTCCCGGCGCACTCTATATAAGCCGCCCCCCTCCACAGGTAGAGGGGTTCGGCACCTTGTAACTCATATACTCATAATCCACTCGACCGCCTCCGGGCTCTGAGACATAGGGCTATTACTTCTTCCAAGAAGGGCCTGAACTCGTACATCCCTTGTGTTTACAACCTCTCCATAGCTAAGACCTTGCCTCTCCATACCTACCCCCCACTCTACTGTCAGGCTTAGAACCACGACAACCACTTCCCAAATTTTCTATCTCTTGAACCAATCGGCAGAATCACTTTCCAGACGAGATCACCAACTTGAAAATTCTTCAACTTAACTTTCTTATTGTAAGCTCTTGCAACCCTCAACTTGTCTCTCTCTATGGACTTCAAAGCAACCAAACGTTTATCGGCAACTTCATCAATATTGTCCATCATCAAGTTATAAAAGTCTACTGCCGATAAATCATTTTGTTTGGCTATTCTTAAAGCATTCAAATTTACTTCCACTGGTAAAACAGCCTCTTGGCCATATACCAGCTCATCATTTTGTTTGGCTATTCTTAAAGCATTCAAATTTACTTCCACTGGTAAAACAGCCTCTTGGCCATATACCAGCTCATATGGAGTCGCCTTGGTAGCACCATGCCTTGAAATTCGATGTGCCCACAAAGCTTCAGATAACAACTCATGCCATCTCCTCGGATTATCCTCAATCTTCTTCTTAATGAGCTTGATTAAAATTTTATTGCTAGACTCAGCTTGTCCATTAGCTTGGGCATAATACGGAGAGGAATTGAGCAACTTTATGTTATAAGATTCGGCAAACTCTCTGACTTGGTGTGACATGAAAGATGAACCTTGATCCGTAGTTAACGTTTGAGGAACACCTAATCCATGAATAATGTGCTCGGTTATGAATTGAATTACCTCCGTATGTGTCATGTTCTTGAGCGGTACTGCTTCAGACCATTTAGTGAAATAATTAGTCGCCACCAATATGAACTGATGCCCTTTTGAGGAAGATGGGTGGATTTGTCCAATAAAATCTAAACCCCAACCTCTGAAAGGCCACGGTTTGATAATAGGATGTAACATAGCAGCAGGAGCCAATTGAATATCACCAAACTTTTGACAAGATTCACACCCTTTATAATATCTGAAGCAATCGTTAATCATAGTCGGCCAATAAAACCCAGCACATCGCAATAACCATTTCATCTTGGGAGCCGACTGGTGAGTGCCACAAATACCTTCATGTACTTCTCCCATAGAAACTCTTGCCTGGTCCTCATCCAAACACTTTAGAAGAACATCATCGACTGTTCGGCGATAAAGACCATCATCTCTCATTGTATACTTGAAAAGCCATACGCTGAACAGCCCTGTCCACCCTTTCACTCGGATTACACAAGTAATCAACAATGGGCTTCCTCTAGTCGGAATTATCACCTGCACTAGAGTTTTTGTTAATGGCCGAATCAGTGGGTTCAGGTTCGGCCTCTCCCATATTGGCAAGACAAGACATCGGCCTTTGAGAGATATGAAACATGCCATGATCAACATGATATCCAGATGCTTGCTGTGCCAACTCATTTGCTTTCCAGTTGTCATGTCTAGATATATGTGCAATGCTAAAACAATCCAAAGTAGAAATTATATCTAGAAATTTATCAAGATAAACATTAAGTGATTCGTCCAAACACTGAAAGACTCTGGATATTTGCTGCGCCACTAGTAACGAATCACCGTAAGCCTCAATATGTGTAACACCTATAGCAAGTAACATCTCTAAACCGAATAATAATGCTTCATATTCGGCTTGATTGTTTGTGCAAAAATATTCTAAACGGCATGAGGCTTCAAAAACAGCACCATGAGGAGATATATAAACAATACCAACACCTTGGCCATTGCTATAAACTGAACCATCAAAGTATAATCTCCATGGCACTAATGAAACAAGGTTCATATCAACATCATGCTTGTCATCAATCCAATGTTCAACAATGAAATTAGCAACAGTTTGGCCTTTCATGGATTTTAGAGATTCATAAGCCAAATCATATTCAGTCAAAGCATAAGCCCACTTGCCAATTCTACCACTAAGAATTGGCCTATGCAACATGTACTTAATGACATCGGTTTGACAAGCTACCACACAAACACTCGGCACTAGGTAATGTCTCAATTTTGTGCAAGCATAATATAAGCATAGACATAGTTTTTCAATAAATGTATACCTTGTCTCAGCATCCAATAAGCGTCTGCTCAAATACGTAATGGCATGCTCTTTTCCTTCGGTATCTTGAGTCAAAACAGCACCAATAACACCTTCCTCTCCTGTGATATAAAGCTTAAAAGGCTCTCTATGCTTGGGTGCTTTCATCACCGGAGGAGTGCACAAATAATTCTTGATCATATCAAAGGCTTCTTGCTATTTTGCCCCCCAAGTGAATTCAACATCATTCTTTAACCGAAGGATAGGAGTAAATGCATCAACTTTCCCTGATAGATTAGCTATAAACCTTCTCAAATAATTGACCTTGCCAAGGAACTTTTGCATATCTCTCTTGCATGTTGGAGCTTCCACTTTCTGTATGGCCTCTATCTTTTTGGGATCAATTTCGATGCCATCTTCATGAATAATGAAACCCAAAAGTTTGCCAGCTAACACGCCGAATGCACATTTCAGAGGATTCATCTTTAGTCCATACTTTTTCATTCTTTCAAAAGCTAAACGCAAATCGGCCAAGTGAGATTCAAAAGCATCCGATTTGACAACAATATCATCAATATAAACTTCAAGTATGATACCGAGTAAATCATGAAAAATCAAATTCATAGCCCTTTGATATGTGGCTCCAGCATTCTTTAATCCGAATGTCATCACTGTCCACTCAAATAAACCAAGGAAACCAGGACATCGGAAAGCTATTTTGTACATGTCCTCTTCAGCCATAAAAATTTGATTGTATCTGGCATTACCATCTAGAAAGCTAATAACCTTATGTCCAGAAGCATCATTAATAAGCATATCGGCTATTGGCATAGGATACTCATCTTTGGGTGTAGCCCTATTCAAATCTCGGAAGTCAATGCACACCCTCAACTTGCCGGATCCCTTCTTCTCCATTGGGACAATGTTAGAAATCCACTCGGCATACCTGCAAGGTCGAATGAAATTAGCTTCAAGCAGTCGACCGATCTCTTCCTTGATCCGGTCATATGTTTTCGGATTAAACTTTCTAGCCGACTGTTTATAAGGTCTAAAACCGGCCTTTATAGGCCACCGATGCTCCACTAGCTCTCGGCTCAACCCTGGCATCTCATGATATTCCCATGCAAAGCAACAAACATATTCTTTCAATAGCTCGATTAATTTAGCCTTACAATCGGCTTGCAAATTTTGGTTTACAAATGTCGGTCGAGTGACTGAACCATCTCCAATATCTATCTCTTCTAATGGATCCGCCGATGTAAAACCTTGTCCAAGTTTATCCATGTCATCCAACTCCTCTATAGACTCATACATATCGTCCTCACTGGACCGATATTTTAGAAGACATTTTTGTAACCACTCGGAATTAGGATCCATTTAAACATATCATACCTTGGAGCCGATTGCATTCAGTCGGCTTTAAAGATACGGGCACAAAACCATTCTTGGTCGCACTGAGAAAATCAAACTCTGATAAGTCACGTCCCGTCAAGCAAGTAGCATTGGGATGTTGCCAATCCACCAATGCATCGGCCAAAGCAACACAGGCCGAGTTATCCGCATGAATAACTTCCACTTCATCATCAACCCACTGAATCAAAAACTGGTGCATAGTGGATGGCACGCACTGGTTTGCATGAACCCAATCACGGCCTAGTATGACATTGTAGTTACCTTGTACCTCAGCGACAAAGAATGCAGTAGCCAAAGTTTTGCTTCCGACTGTAAGTTCCACATACATTACGCCTTTGGCTTCAGTTTTCTCTTTGCCTTCAAATCCATTGAGCACCATATTCGTCTTCATCAGCTCTTCATCGGGCAAACCCAATTTTTTGAAGACCGAATAGGGCATAAGATTTACCACAGCACCACCATCAACAAGCATTCGACTCAGTGGCGATCCACTGATATGACCTCTGAGATACAACGGTTTCAAATGTGTTACTGGTTCTTTTGGCTTCTCGAGTATTGCGTTTTTAGGGCCAAAATCCAGTTGAGCCACTTCCCCTTCCTCATCTACAGCACGAAACTCAGCAGGTAAGTAATATAACATATTGATATCCATACCTTCATGGACCGGTGTAGACTCATAGTCCAACATATCAGCCTCTTCTTCAAGTGGATCGACCAATTCTGAAATCTGGTCGAGTGAAGGAGAAGTAAGAAGTGTTGCAGACGATGTAATAGCTGTCGCATCGTCCTCCTTGGGTGATGTAGGCACTTCTGTGATAGATGTAGAAGCTGATGTATCTTGTATTTGTTTAGGCCTCCACACTTGTTTTGCTGGAACCATGGGCCGAGTGTCATTGAACAACTTATCCCTTTGCTTCTCGGCCTCCTGCTCTGCCATCTCTTAACTCCTTAACCTCTGTAGTTTCCTCTTCTGTGTCTTTGTTAGCCCTGGAGGACACCACTTGGGTCGAGTGTATTTAGCATCTCTCACCTTTACTTGGCTGGTGCTTGCTTCATGGTCATTAGCCGAGTGCTTTGGCGCGATAGGAAGTATCAGCTTAGTCGAGTGGTTATGCACAGTCGGTTGCTGTACGGGAAATGTTTCGATGCCCAAGATAAGTGAGTCGACATCCATTTTCTCCTTGCCTTTTCCCGACTCAACTGCTGCAACACTTGGTGACTTAACACGCCATTCTTTTCGACTTTCCGGATGCATGAAATTTCCACTCGGGCGCACCTTTTTATTCGGATGGAATCCAGTCGGATGGACGTCACTCTGATGGAATCCACTCGGATGGAATCTACTTGGCCACATTTTTTCACTTGGATAGCTTCCACCTGGGTGCATTCTTACACTAGGATATTTTCCACTCGGTCGCATATTTTGACCAGCCGACTGTCGTGGATCTAAGTCTGACAGTAGAGTGGGGGTAGGTATGGAGAGGCAAGGTCCTAGCTATGGAGAGGTTGTAAACACAGGACATGTACGAGTTCAGGCCCTTCTCGGAGGAAGTAAAAGCCCTACGTCTCGGAGCCCGGAGGCGGTCGAGTGGATTATGTGTATATGAATTACAGAGTGCCGAACCCTTCTACCTGTGGAGGGGGGTGGCTTATATAGAGTGCGCCAGGACCCCAGCCAGCCCACATAGGAGAGGGTTTAAGGTGCGTTAAGTCTGGGGCGTTACTGGTAACGCCCCACATAAAGTGTCTTTACTATCATAAAGTCTACTTAATTACAGACCGTTGCAGTGCAGAGTGCCTCTTGACCTTCTGGTGGTCGAGTGAGTCTTCGTGGTCGAGTCCTTCAAGTCAGTCGAGTGAGTCCCTCGTAGGTCGACTAGAAGGTGATCTCTTCTAAGGATGTCCCTGGGCAGGGTACTTAGATCAGGTCTGTGACCCTACCCTAGGTACATGACTCCATCATTAGCCCCCGAATGGATTGAGGCTTGAGTGATGAAGGAGTTGATGTTGTTTCCGATTAGCCTTCGCATGCTAGTCGTGCGTTGCTTTGAACCAAAAAATCTCTTTGTTGATAGTGAGCAACTTTTCTTCAATCGACTCGATCCATTCTTTTTCTTCGTCGAGTGATCTTTTGGACTTCGCTGATTTCCGAGCGACGGATCGCAGGGAATCCCGCGTCTGGCAGACTGATCTGCCGTTCGCGGATTCCGCGGGATATGGAATTTGGGGGAGCGCGCGAAGTGGAGCGGTCTGCGGCGCTCGGATGGGACGGGGCATAGACGCCTCGATCCCCACGCCACTTTTTTCGCCACGTATCACGCTCGCGCAACTGTTTCAGGATATGATTAGATCGACCGGGCCCACCTGTCATCCACTCGGAAGGGATCTTATAAATGCGCCCGGCGAGGGTTTTTTGAACAGTGCCTCGGCATTCTCCCTCTGTTCCCTTCGTCTCCGCCCAACGCGCTCGCTCTCGCCTCCGCACAACCTCCCCTCGCGCGCCTCGCCGGTAGCCATGGTCAAGGAGAAGACGGCGGCACTGGAACGCGCGAAGAAGGCGTCGGCGACGGAGAAGGCGAAGGGGAGAACCACCAGCCGCGGCAGGTCTTCGTCTAGATCTTGCCTGCCGAAAGGCTGGGTCCAGGGAGATTGGATCCAGTCGACCATCACGGAGAAGGATCTCCTCGACATGGCCAACGAGGGCCTGATCCCTCATGGAGCTGCGAGGCTTCCGGAGAAAGAGTGGCAGCCCCAGCCAGAAGAGGGTGAGTGCGTGCTTCTGGCTACCCATGTCGACCGCGGATTCTCTTTGCCGCCGAGCATTTTCTTTCGTGGTTTCTTGAACTTCTTTGGAGCGCAACTCCACCACTTCACCCCGAATTCTATCGCCTATCTTGCCGCGTTTGTGTCCATGTGTGAGAGTTTTCAGGGTTGTCGACCGCATTGGGGCTTGTTCAAGCACATATTCACGTGTCGCTCTCAGACCGTGAAGAAGGCGAGCCCAGGCGACGAAAAAACCCGAGTTGTCCAAATGTGTGGGGGTCTGGGGATCCAGGTGAGGAGCAAGAGCACCTTCCCAGCCATGACATTTCCCGAGTCAGTCAGAGGCTGGCAGTCGACCTGGTTCTACTGCCAGGATCAGTCGACGCCGGGGCAGTCGAGTGGACTCCCTCAGTTCACCATGGACCGAGTGAACAAGCCCTCCTCTCTGAAGGTGATTCCGGAGGAGAAAGCTGACGTGAAGATGCTGATGGAGCGTGTAGTTCAGTTGGTTCGGGATGGAGTGACGGGTATGGATCTCCTGGAGGTTTTCCTTAGGCGTTGTATCCAGCCTCTTCAGTACCAGAGCCATTGCATGTGGTTGTACTGCGGGACTGAGGATGTGACTCGGGTCAATCCAGAAACAGTCGACGATGCCACTCTGGAAAGGTGGATGGCCGCTGTCACTGGGAACAAGGATAACCCTCGCGGAGCCAGAAGGATTCCTCCACTCGACTGCCACAGTGATCCAAACAAGGTATGTCTGCTCCACTTCCCATTGTATTCTCGTCATATTTATTTCTGTTTTCCCTGCCGATCGGTCGACTGATCTTTGTCTGGATGTCTATCAGGCCCTCACTGAGCTGTACTCGATGCCCAACGGAGCACAAGCTCCGACTGAGGAGGGAGAAGTGAGCGGGGGTGAGAGCCAGGAGGAGGAGTGGGACTCGGACGCCGCGGAGGATGATGATGATGATGATGACACTGATGATGATAATGATGATGTTGATGTGGACGAGGACGAGGAGGAGGAGGAGGTTGCACCACCGTGCTCGGAAAGGCGGTCGAAGCTTGTCCATGACCCTGCGACTGAACGTGGCAAGGGGGTTGCGACTGTCACTCAGTCGACCAAGCGCCCTCGGACCACCTCTCCGGCGCCGAATGAAAAGGCGTCGAAGCAGCCCAGGGCGGCCTCGTCAAAGCCGACCAAGCACCTGCCGAAGATGAAGGTGTCCATCCCCACCATATCAGGGTAATCATGTTGCTTAAGTCTTCTTGTTTTGCGTGAACTTTATCTCTGGTTGGCACTGGAGTTAGTCGACTGACTCTTTGGAGTTGCAGTGCTGCTACTTCTGAGACCTCAGCCTGGGCTGACGACCATGAGATGGAGGACGCAGCAACCTCAAAACCTGATATTATACTCTTAACACCGTTTCTAGTCGACTGACTCATGATCCCTAATTCTGATTCTTTTCTGTAGCTCCATCCAATGTTGTTATCACTCTCCCTGATGATGATGAAGATGAGGAACCGCTGAAGCACAGAATGAGAAGGAAAGTGTCTGCCAGCAGGGTGCCCCAGGATGTGACGGTGCCTGAGACTCTGGTCGCGGAGGAGGAGAACACCACTCGGCACACTGTGTCCTTCGCAGATCCGCTGACGAGTGTTCCGCAGCCATCCCTCTTCACGACGCACCACGTCCCAGAGGACCAAGCTGGTGCCGCGAAGGAGGCGATACGCCAGGCAGGGATCATGATGGAGCAGTTGAAGACCATCCGGGATGCGAGCCAGGCAGCTTACGACGCCAGTTCCGCCCTTCAAAGGAATGTTCAGGTCAGTCGACCACCACTTGTTCTGTTAGGATATGCTATCAAAAAACTTTTCTTTCCAGAATTTATAGTAGTCACCCACTGGGTGTGTCGATTTAAACTCCGTGTTAGCGGGGGCACGCTGAGTGCACCCGCTGGGTGTAGTCCCCAAGGCTAAGGTCGACTGCTGGCAGTCGGCCTTAGGCTTTATAATTTCTGTCTTTCCGTCATTCGACTATGGCGAATGTATTTCGCAAACCAGTGGGGGCACGCTGAGTGCACCCACTGGGTGTAGTCCCCAAGGCTAAGGTCGACTGCTGGCAGTCGGCCTTAGGCTTTATAATTTCAGTCTCTACGTCATTCGACTATGGCGAATTGATTTCGCAAACCGGTGGGGGCACGCTGAGTGCACCCACTGGGTGTAGTCCCCGAGACTGTGGTCGACTGCTTGCAGTCGGTTACCGTCTTAAAGAACTCATCTTGTTTTTTTTTGAGGTCGACTGGTCGACTCTGTCTTCAATAGGATTAGTGGGGGCACGCTGAGTGCACCCACTGGGTGTAGTCCCCAAGGCTAAGCTCGACTGCTGGCAGTCGGCCTTAGGCTTTATAATTTCAGTCTCTCCGTCATTCGACGATGGCGACTGGATTTCGCAAACCGGTCGATTGGTCGACTCTGTCTTCAATAGGATTAGTGGGGGCACGCTGAGTGCACCCACTGGGTGTAGTCCCCGAGACTACGGTCGAATGGTTGGATTCGGCTGTAGTCTTAGAAACGCGTGAGTTTTTCCTTTTCCACTCGGAAGTGAATTATCTTTGACATTTAGTCGATTGGTTCTTCGCAGAACTCCTGTGACCTTGCGGCTCGCTACACTGAACTGGAAAACAAGCACATTCAGCTCGAGCTGAATTTGAAGCTGGTTCAGGAGAATCTGACGAAGGCAAAGGAGGAGACCGAAGGTATGTTTGGTGAGACCTCGACGACTGCTTTTTCCCTTCATTTGTTTCAAAATCTGATCTTGCTGTAACTTGCAGGTAAGGTGAGGGAGGCCCAAAGGAAAAAAGACCTTGAACTAGCTGAGAGGATCAAGCTTGCCGACGAGAAGTTAGCTTCAGTTACCAAGCTTGAACAAGAAAATACCAATCTGAAAGCTGCTCTTGAGAAGAAAAATGATCTGGAGGCCTTCCTGAGTGGTCTTGCCAAGAAGCTGTTTCTTATGCTTGAAGGTAAACCTTCAACAATCACTTTCAACTATGGTTTTTTTTCATTCGACCATTGCTTTGACTCGGTGATCGTCCTTGCAGAATTTTGTCAAAACTTTGAAGAAGAGACTAGCCGGCTGGAACCAAACCTTCACCTGTCAATTCTCCGGTGAACGACGAAGTTGCCATGAATGTTTTCCGACTGGAGTCCCGTGTTGCAGCTGCCGTGGACTATCTTGCAAGGCTGAAGGTCGCCACATCTCGCATCGACTCAACGCTTTGGCCCGGGGAGACACTCCAGAACGACCTCGAGTCGCTGATGGCTCGTTTGAATGCTGTCCCTGGTCGAGTGTAGGAGTGGAAAAAGTCCTCGGCTCGGTGTGGTGCAGATGTTGCTCTGTGTCTGGCCCGAGTCCACTGCAAAGATGCGCGAGAAGACAAGCTGGCTGCCCTCCAAGTGGCCAACACCAAGAAACACGACTTCAGGTCCTTTATGGAAACTTTCCTTGCTGCTGCCACTCGGATCGCAGATGGAATTGATCTTGATGAGTTTGTTGCACCTTCCAGCCCTCCACAGGAGGGGTAAAAAACTTCTTCTAAGCTCGACGCTTTAAATTTGCCTCGGTATGCCGAGTGGAGTTGTAACCGATAAACCTTAACAGGCTTAGCGCCTGAGCACCTTCGGTTCCTTTAGGTATCGATCTGAACTTGAATTTGGTGTTTGAACATGATTGCTTTTGGCTCGAAATGTCTTTTGCAGGTTCAAAGCAAGACGCTCACTGCAGTCGACTTATTCCTTAATCCACTTAGGCGAGCGCTGGGCTGCAGCTAAGCCTCCCGAGTGAGAGGTTTGCTCTTCACTCGGTAGGATTTCTATATCTTAGGCGAGCACTGGGCTGCAGCTAAGCCCCCGAGTGAGAGGTTTGCTCTTCACTCGGTAGGATTTTTTATATCTTAGGCGAGCACTGGGCTGCAGCTAAGCCCCCGAGTGAGAGGTTTGCTCTTCACTCGGTAGGATTTTTTATATCTTATGCGAGCACTGGGCTGCAGCTAAGCCCCCGAGTGAGAGGTTTGCTCTTCACTCGGTAGGATTTCTATATCTTAGGCGAGCACTGGGCTGCAGCTAAGCCCCCGAGTGAGAGGTTTGCTCTTCACTCGGTAGGATTTTGATGACTTAGGCGGGTACTTGGACTGCAGCTAAGCCTCCGAGTGGAAGTCTGGCTTACCACTCGGTAGGATTTTGGTAACTTAGGCGAGTCCTTGGACTGCAGCTAAGCCCCCGAGTGAGAGGTTTGCTCTTCACTCGATAGGATTTCTATATCTTAGGCGAGCACTGGGCTACAGCTAAGCCCCCGAGTGAGAGGTTTGCTCTTCACTCGGTAGGATTTTGATGACTTAGGCGGGTACTTGGACTGCAGCTAAGCCTCCGAGTGGAAGTCTGGCTTACCACTCGGTAGGATTTTGGTAACTTAGGCGAGTCCTTGGACTGCAGCTAAGCCCCCGAGTGAGAGGTTTGCTCTTCACTCGGTAGGATTTTTTATATCTTAGGCGAGCACTGGGCTGCAGCTAAGCCTCCGAGTGGAAGTCTGGCTTACCACTTAGTAGGATTTTTATAACTTAGGCGAAACGGATTCAGTCGGCTGCTGCTGTTCAATCCATTCGGCGAGGAAATCTGCTATTGCCTGGGACTTAATGGCTTTCTTTGCCTCAAACTTGATATCAAGGGGAAGAAGTTCAATCGCCCATTTCGCCACTCGACCAGTTGCATCTCTGTTGTGCAAAATCTCTGATAGTGGAACATCGCTGACGACTGTGATGGAATGATCAGAGAAATAATGAGCAACCTTCTTTGTGGTCATGTATATTCCATACACAAGCTTCTGATAATGAGGATATCTCTGCTTGGATGGAGTCAAGACTTCAGACAAATAATACACTGGGCGCTGAACTTTGAAAGCTTTTCCTTCTTCTTCCCGCTCGACCGTAAGCACTGTACCGACGACTTGTCCTGTGGCTGCGATATAAAGCAACAGAGGCTCTTTGCTGATTGGAGCAGCAAGCACCGGCTGGGTGGAGAGCAGAGCTTTTAGCTCGGCAAACTCTGCATCAGCTTCTGGAGTCCACTCGAACTTGTCTGCCTTCTTCATCAGTCGGTAAAGAGGCAATGCCTTTTCACCGAGTCGTGAGATGAATCGACTTAATGCGGCCAAGCATCCAGTAAGCTTCTGGACATCATGCACTCGCACAGGGCGTTTCATTCGGAGAATAGTGCCGATCTTTTCAGGATTAGCGTCGATCCCTCACTCGGAAATGAGAAAACCGAGTAACTTGCCACCAGGAACTCTGAATGTGCACTTTGATAGATTGAGCTTGATATCATACCTTCTGAGGTTGGCAAATGTTTCGGCGAGGTCAGCGAGCAGGTCGGAACCTTTTCGTGACTTGACGACGATATCATCCATATACGCTTCCACATTCCGACTGATTTGAGTGAGTAGACACTTCTGAATCATTCGCATAAATGTGGCTCCGGCATTCTTGAGGCCGAATGGCATGGTGATATAGCAGAAGCACCCGAATGGAGTGATGAAAGCTGTTTTACCTCGTCGGGTCCGTACAGACGGATCTGGTGGTACCCGGAGTAGGCGTCTAGAAAAGACAATCTCTCGCATCCCGCGGTCGAGTCAACAATTTGATCTATGCGAGGGAGAGGAAAATGATCTTTCGGGCAGGCCCGATTGATGTGCTTGAAATCAATGCACATTCGGAGTGATTTGTCCTTCTTAGGGACCATGACGACATTAGTGAGCCACTCGGAGTGGTATATCTCCCGGATAAACCCTGCCGCCAACAGTCGAGCCACTTCCTCACCAATGGCTTTTCTCTTCTGGACGGCGGACCGCCGAAGATGCTCTTTGACTTGTTTTGCAGATGAGTCGACTCTTAGGCGATGCTCAGCCAGTCCCCTGGGAACACCTGGCATGTCAGCGGGCTTCCATGCAAAAATGTCCCAGTTCTCACGGAGGAACTGGATGAGCGCTTCTTCCTATTTCGGGTCGAGTGTTGTGGAGATGTGGGTCGGAGCTGCATCGGGGTCGGTCGGGTGAAAGTGAACAGGCTTCGTCTCACCGGACGACTGAAATGCAGATTCTGTGGCGGGTTTCTTGGATCGCAGCAAGTCACTCGGATCTGCGTTTTGCTTGTATTCTTCGAACTCGACCGCTGTCACCTGGGAATCAGCAATCTTTGAGCCCTTCTGAAAGCACTCTTCTGCCTTTTTCCGATCACCGGTGACAGTGATCACTCCTTTGGGGCCGGGCATCTTCAATTTGAGGTACACGTAACATGGTCGAGCCATGAACCGTGCATAAGCTGGTCTCCCCAAAATGGCATGATATGCACTCTGAAAATCCACGACCTCAAACGTCAACTTCTCTTTGCGAAAATGTTTCGAATCACCAAACACCACGTCCAGAGCTATTTGGCCGAGCGACTCGGCTTTCTTCCCTGGTATAACTCCATGAAAGCTCATGTTACTGGTGCTCAGTCGGGACATCGAAATGCCCATTCCTTTCAGTGTGTCTGCATACAACAAATTCAGCCCGCTACCACCGTCCATCAGCACCTTTGTCAGTCGAGTGCCTTCGACAACTGGATCGACCACCAAAGCTTGCCTCCCAGGGGTGGCAATATGAGTCGGGTGATCAGATTGGTCGAATGTGATGGGTGTTTGGGACCATTTCAAATAATTTGCTTTTGCTGGGGTAACCATGTTCACCTCATGGTTAATGACTTTCAATGGACTCTTGCTTTCCGCATCTGCAAAGATCATCAGAGTGGAGTTGATATGCGGATATCCTTCCTCACTGTCCTCCTTGCCTTCGGCCTTGTCCGACTCCTTTTCCTTGTCCTTAGACTGTTTTCCCTGAAACTGCTGGATCAGGAGTCGACATTGGCGAGTGGTATGCTTTGGGTAAATGATATTCCCCTCTTCGTCTTTCTTCGTGTGGATGTGGCACGGCATATCCATCACGTCGTTCCCTTCTTTATCCTTTACCTTCTTAGGGTTCCAGGATCCTTTTGGTTTCCCCTTAAACTTTCCCCGAGTCACGGCCAGAGCCTCTCCAGGAGCTGCCGGTTCAGCCTTCCGCTTCTGTTTCCGACTGGTGTTTCCCTTCTCCGACTGACTCGGCTTGTGCTTGCCGCTTCGGAGTCGGTCTTCTTCTTCATCGTTGGCATACTTGGTAGCAATTTCCATCATCCGACTCAAGGTCATGTCACCGGTTCGACCAAATTTCAAACTCAATTCTCTGTTCTTGACACCATCCTTAAAGGCGCAGACTGCCTGATGATCAGATACATTCTCCACAGTATGGTGCAAAGTGATCCACCTCTGAATATACTCCCTGAGAGTCTCATTGGTCTTCTGCACGCAGACTTGCAGCTCCGTCAATCCAGCCGGTCGCTTGCAAGTTCCTTCAAACATTCTGACGAACACTCGGGACAGATCTTCCCAAGTGTAAATGCTGCTAGGAGGTAACTGAGTCAACCATGCTCTGGCAGAACCTTCCAACATGAGGGGCAGATGTTTCATGGCCACCTCATCATTCCCACCACCAATCTGAACCGCCACTCGGTAGTCCTCAAGCCAAGTTTCAGGCTTAGACTCACCAGTGAACTTGCTGACTCCTGTTGCCAACCTGAAATTGGGAGGGATCACTGCGGCTCTGATAGCTCTGCTGAAACATTCCGGACCAGAAACATGCACTCGACTGCTCGTAGGCGCATCTCTGTCGAGTCCACCTCGATGGGCCCTGTTCCGGTCGACCAAGCCTTGCACGATAATGGATCGCGCGTCGAAGCCTGGTTCTCTGGGGTCGACTGGAACTCTTCGCCCCGCACTGAGCTGACGTCTGTCATCTTGCTGCCATGGAGCGTAAGACCCACCCCTCAGAGGGGAATTGGGCACTCGACGCCTATCATCTCGGTCGTGTCGGCCTCCATATTGGTCTCGCCGATTCTCGCGCCCTTCACGCCGCGGAGGCGATCTGGGGCTGTGAGCCGACTGAACCGTATTCGCAGCGACGGATCGACTGTGAATTCTGTTGTGCGACTGCGACACGGCCGAATTCTGATCACCTGCTGCCCGGAGCAGATCCCTGATCTGCATCAAGCCTCTGCCAGCTTCCGACTGAGAGGGCTGGATGGACTCTGCAATACGGGTCGCAGCTGCTAAATTCTGGATTGGGGTTCGATATACCTGAGTCGGCGGGAAGAGTTGACGTCGACTGGTGTCGGGAACTCGTTGCCGTGCGCGCTCGTCGAGTGCTCGCTGAAGATTCTCCAGGCGAGTGCGTTCGGCCAAGTTGGCCAAACGTGCCTCCTCCAAGGCGCGAGCCTCGGGGGTTTCTCCTGCGATGGGAGTACGCAGGGCATCCACGTTCCTGCGGCGAAGTTCCTCTCTTTGCAGAGAGTCGAGTGGCTCGGGCTGGTACTCTTCGTAGTCTCGTGCGGGGTCGCCTCCGTTGCCTGCCCCACCATCACGGGCGAAGCCAGGGGGACTGCGGGGCCCGTCGACCATCAGGATTTCCGCCGCTGGATCACTGCTATCGCACTCGGATGCAGTCTCTACGGAGCCAGTCGACAGATCGAACAGGCCGTAAAGAGATTCGTCGGGCTCGATTGCCGCAACTTGGGTGGTGGCCGTCTGTCGAGCCACAGCGTGCCTCACCCACCGCTGAAGCCTCGACCGGCCCGAGAGCTTGCGCTGGCGGGAGACCGGGAGGGTGGCCGATGGGGGAGTCGACCGATACGGGGTCGGCGGTTGCCGCAGCAGAACGCCGCGGACACATGCGCGAAAATGCGTCGCACCGCGGACGGGGAGCGCATCGACGTCGAGTGGAGCCTCCTAGAGCCAGGCGGAGTCGTCGGCGACGAAGGTGAGAGCACCGAGACGGATCTCTCGGCCCTCGACCAAAACTCCAGCAGCCACCATGATGAAAGTACTCGAAAGAATCGCAACTTCTCCACAAAATCGCTAAAACACCCACCCCACGGTGGGCGCCAACTGTCGTGGATCTAAGTCTGACAGTAGAGTGGGGGGTAGGTATGGAGAGGTTGTAAACACAAGAGATGTACGAGTTCAGGCCCTTCTCGGAGGAAGTAAAAGCCCTACGTCTCGGAGCCCGGAGGCGGTCGAGTGGATTATGTGTATATGAATTACAGAGTGCCGAACCCTTCTACCTGTGGAGGGGGGTGGCTTATATAGAGTGCGCCAGGACCCCAGCCAGCCCACGTAGGAGAGGGTTTAAGGTGCGTTAAGTCTGGGGCGTTACTGGTAACGCCCCACATAAAGTGTCTTTACTATCATAAAGTCTACTTAATTACAGACCGTTGCAGTGCAGAGTGCCTCTTGACCTTCTGGTGGTCGAGTGAGTCTTCGTGGTCGAGTCCTTCAAGTCAGTCGAGTGAGTCCCTCGTAGGTCGACTGGAAGGTGATCTCTTCTAAGGATGTCCCTGGGCAGGGTACTTAGATCAGGTCTGTGACCCTACCCTAGGTACATGACTCCATCACCGACTGATAGTCACCGATGTTCAGTCAACCATTATATGAGTAATCAAGTCGATTCCACACAGATTGCCTTTGCTCTTCTGAAAAATGCGCCCTTGGTCCACTCGGTTTCACATATTGACCGAATATATCAGCTGATGGTGACCTTGGTCATTTCAAGTATGATGGCCGGTTAGAGCTGGAACCAGCCGACTGATTAGCATATTTGGACAACAACATATCAAAAGTTGGCTTGATCCGCTTGCGTTGCACTTTAGCTTCATTCCTCTTCCATTTGCCAACTTCTGGACTCTTGGGCTTGACAAATTTAACTCAAGTGTCCTGCTGCACTTGTGTTTGCCCCCCGAGTGTAGGATTCTTGATGGTGATCTTGATCACTTCTTTGCCATCGGGTTGCTTATCAATCACAACATGTCTCCCCAAGACCTTGTTGCCCTCCTGGTCCTTCCTGGGCTCACCAACAATGACATTAGCTTTATTAGCAGATTCAGCTACCTCCGGCCGAATGAGCAGCTTCTTCCCTTCTAAATCCATGGTGTTCATTGGAAAGGGCTGTTTATCAATTTGCATCTCAGAAAAGTTCAATCGTCCGTCATTAATGGCCGATTGTATCTATCGTCGAAAAATATTGCAATCGTTAGTAGCATGACAAAAAGAATTATGATACTTGCAATAAGCACGCCGTTTTAGCTCTTCAAACGGCGGTAAAGTATGAGATATTCTAATAATCTTAGCCTGCAGCAAAGCATCAAATATTCTATCACACTTGGCAATGTTAAAAGTAAACTTCATCTCTTCATCACGATTCTTATGAATCGGTTTCAGATCATTGCAAGTAAAGGGTTTGGCCTTAGATGGCCAAACAAATTCAGTAGCAAAAACATCACCCTCATTGTTCGAGTGATCACTATCATATTCCACCATATTCATCTTTGGACGATCGGCTTTGTATCTATGCACTTCTTTGAGATCTTTGCTTCGGCTTTCCTGAGCCAAAGCCCTTTGTAAGACTTGGTTAATATATAAGAACTCATAGCCTTCTAGCTTTTCTCTAATGGGAGTTCTCAAACCACTCAGCACTAGGTCTGCCAAGTCTCTCTCGGTTATCACCAAACTAAAACATCGGTTTTTCGTTTCTCTGAATCTCTTGACGTAATCGGAGACCGAGTCATCATGCTTCAGTTTAACCGTAGATGTGACAACTTGAGTTCATTGTCGCCGCTGTAAAAGTGATCATGAAATTTCTGCTCTAGCTGCGACCAAACTCGAATGGAACCATGAGGTAAAGAAGAAAACAATGAAAATGCGGTACCAGTTAATGATAAAGGAAATAAATGCACTTTCAACTCATTTAGTGAGCCTGCTTCACCTAATTGTGCCAAGTATTGACTAACATGCTCCCATGTGGTTTTTGTGCCCTCTCCATTGAACTTAACAAAATCTGGAATTTTATATCCTGGAGGGCACTGGATGGCATCAAAGTACTCGGGGTACGGCTTTTGGTAAATCCGATTCCGAGGTAACTCAACCCCAAAATTCTCTCGAAGCATCTTAGCCATCTCCTCTCTAAGATTAGCTAAACCATCATCCATAGTGGACGATGAAGCTTGTGTCAGTGGCATAGGAGGAGTAGGGTTACTAGATGTGGGCAGGAATTGTGGCATGTATGTCGACCCATAATTTGGTAGCGGTCGAGTGGTTGTAGCTGTAGGTAAGGTTTGGTTCGGTGTTGCCACCGAACCTGGCATGCTCATAATAGGATTAATGGGTGCAGCCACAATCTGATTTGTTTGGGTAGGATAATAAGCCATCGGCACGGGAGGCGCCGATGCAATAGGTAAAGCCAGATTAGGGTTTTGCACACTAGCAGCTACACCATCATTACCACCAGTCGATTGAGATGTATTCTTCTGAGCATTAGTATTTTCTATGAAAGTTTGATGGACTAGATTGTTACCATCAGCAATACGACTTTCAATCTCAGCCCACTGCTCAGGAGAAAAGGCAGTACTTACAGAGGGTTTAACCTGCTCGGCTTGAAGAGGAGGGAACTTGATTTCTTCAATCAGAGTGATGTTGCCTTGGTGATCCTTCTTGAACTTTGCAAGGAACTCCTGCAAATCCTTCTCTTCGCGCGCCTTCTTGTACTCCTCATAGACTTGGCGATGATCAGCCGATATCTCATCAAGACTGGGCTTAATTATGTTATCGGCGTCTACCTCGGATGGCTTGGGAAGATCGGACATGGTGGATGATAACAATTGATCTTCGTTCCCCAGCGGAGTCGCCAAAAAGTGTGTTGACACACGAACACGTCACGTGTACCCTCGACGCCGGGGGTGATGCACCGCAGCACACGTCGAAGGAGACCCGACCGACAGCGCGATACGCAAGACAGTCGACGGGCGCTTTTGCAGACCCGAAAACCCTACACTACCGGGAGGGACCCCGTCAGGGAGCGCAGCGGCTATGGGCTGCCCTAGGTCGATTCGCTCGCCCCTAGAGCCTCGAGATTCACAGCTCTCAAACACGAAGAACAGCGAAGAACGAGAGAGAAAAATGATGGAGAGATAAAACGTAGACTTGAAAAAAGTAGTATATTGATTTGTTCAATTGTGTGTTGTTCAATCGGCCGTCACCCCCAACATATATAAGAGGCAGCTGGACTTCCCGTACAAGTAAAGGATTCATCTAGGCTTTCCTTACAAGAAAAATTACATCAATTCGCGTCCTAGAGTCCTAGTTCTATTCCAACTTAGATTTAGTCTGAATCTGGCCCAAACTCTGTATTCCTTCTTGCGTGGGCCGCCGAGCTTGCATATGATCTCCGATCAAGACGGCCCAAATATCAAACTTGTGTGCCTCGATGATATGAACAACTCTCATGTTGATTACTTTTTAAAATAAGGCCATCTTGAATACCCTTCGAGGACATCTTTACCTTCCAGTCGGACTCGGTCTTGTAGTAGACTGGATTATCCGAGTCTCGTAGTGAACTTGTAGGCCATATACTATCTTTGATGATGATGACTCCAAAACCAAAGTTTACCGTCTTGATGATATGCATAACTTCTGTATTGAACACTTCTTCATCCGAGGTCATCTTGATAAACTTTCGGGCACATGTTCAGTTTCACTCGGATTCGAGCTCATCCACTCGGATATTAGAGACTTCCACTTGGACCATCCGACTCGACCTTTTCACTCGGAAAACAATCTTTCACTCGGATGACTATATTTTCACTCGGAAGACAAACTTTTACTCGATCGATAAGTTTTCACTCGACCTTTTACTCGATCGTTAGGTTTTCACTCGACCTTTTACTCGACTGGTAGGTTTTCACTCGACCTTTTACTCGATCATTAGGTTTTCACTCGACCTTTTACTCGATCGGTAGGTTTTCATAAACTTTTACTCGATCGGTAGGCTTTCACTCGACCTTTTACTCGATCGGTAAGTTTTCACTCGACCTTTTACTCGACCGGTAAATTTTCACTCCGATGTCAAACTTTCACTCGACCGGTAAGTTTTCACTCAAAAAATAAGTTTTCACTCGATCGGTAAGTTTTTACTCGAAAGTTAAGATTTCACTCGACCGGTGAGTTTTCACTCAGATGGTAAGCTTTTCACTCGACCAAAAATATAGCCTGATCTTGATTTGTCTCCCCAGGTCTCATACGACCTCGGATTGAGACGAATTATATATGAAAATCGATCGGCTCGACGAGACGAAACTTTCTCGTGTTGAAGTTTTTGCGATTCAGGGACTTCTTAAGGGCCTAATTGCTCGCGCGACCCATCAGACAGGGTGTCTGGTACTTCGCGCCATATTTCCATTCAGCTTCGGTCTGCAATGTATCGCTTCTAACTTTTGCATATGAACTCAGATTGAGATGATTTATATATCAAAATCGATTGCCTCGGCGAGACGAAGACAATTCCTTTAGAGTACTCCTTCATCCGAGGTCGTCTTGAAGGCATGATCGGCCGAAAACCACTCGGAATATTGAATTCTGCCACTCGGAATACAATTTCGGCCCCTACGATGGAGTCAGACGATGATAAACTAAACATCAAAGTTGTTCCACTCGGTGATGTGAAACTTTTCATGCTAAAAACCCTTTCACTCTGTATCTTGCCAAAATCAGGCGTCAATAGATGGCACTTTCATTATCACACCAAAGAGGCACTTTGTCACAAATGACACTGTACTCCTTTAAAGTTTGCCCCATCCATAGGAGTTGAGCACAACAACTACCGGCCGCCACATACTCCGCTTCGGTGGACGAGAGAGACACACAACTTTGCTTCTTGGAAGACCAACTTACCAATGAGCAACCAAGAAATTGGCACCCTCCGAAAGTGGACTTCCTATCCACTTTGTCTCCCGCCCAATCGAAATCCGTGAAACCTTCAAGCTTGAAGTTTGCTCCTCTTGGGTACCATAAGCCAAAGTTTGGGGTATGAGCCAAATATCGAAAGATTCGCTTGATCGCCACATAGTGACTTTTCTTTGGTGCGGCTTGAAAACGTGCACACATCCCCACACTCAACATGATATCCGGTCTAGATGCACAAAGGTAAAGCAAGGAGCCAATCATGGAGCGATATACCTTTTGATCCACCGCTTTACCATTGGGATCAATGTCAAGTTGGCACTTGGTAGGCATTGGTGTAGTAGCCGGCTTGAAATCACTTAGCTTGAATCTTTTAAGCATGTCTTGAGTGTATTTGGCTTGGTTGATGAAGGTTCCTTCTCTTCTTTGTTTGATGTCAAAACCAAGGAAGAACTTCAACTCTCCCATCGAAGACATCTTGAACTTGGAGGTCATGAGAGCGGCAAATTCCTCATTGAAAGCTTTGTTAGGAGAACCAAAGATAATATCATCAACATATAGTTGGCATACAAACAACTCCCCTTTGACCTTCTTAGTAAAAAGAGTGGGATCGATTTGTCCTACTTCAAATCCACGATCTTGTAGCAACTCGGTAAGGTAGTCATACCACGCACGTGGGGCTTGTTTAAGGACATAGAGTGCCTTATCGAGTTGATACACATGATCCGGGAAGTAGGAGTCCTCGAACCCGGGGGGTTGCTTGACATAGACCAACTCATTAATAGGACCATTAAGGAAAGCACTTTTCACATCCATTTGTTGCAACTTAAAGTTGTGATGGGAAGGATAAGCAATCAACAAACGAATGGATTCAAGACGAGCGACGGGAGCAAAGGTTTCACCGTAGTCGATACCCTCAACTTGGGAGTAGCCTTGTGCTACCAATCTTGCCTTGTTGCGAACAATGTTCCCATGAGCATCTTGCTTGATCTTGAAGATCCATTTGGTCCCAATGACGTTGTGGTCTCCCGATGGCCTTGGCACCAATCTCCATACTTTATTGTACTCGAAGTTGTTGAGTTCTTCATGCATGGCATTGAGCCAATCTGAGTCTTCGAGCGCCTCATAGACCTTTTGGGGTTCAACACAAGAGACAAACGCGTGATGTTCACAATAGTTTGCTAATTGTCTACGAGTGCTTACCCCCTTTCTTAGGCTTCCAACCACATTTTCCATAAGATGGCCTTGGGTGGTGAGCCTGGAAGCAATCTTCGCGGCACAACGCTCTAGTTCCTCCTCGGATGTGGAAGGAGGAGGGTTGACTTGATCATCTTGAGCGCCGTCTTGAGCTTATTCTTGATCTTGAGCTTGCTCTTGATCTTGAACTTGATCGAGGGGGAGAACTTGACCTTGGGCATCATTTAGAGGTTCACCACCATCTTGAGCTTGATCTTGTCCTTGGTCTTGTTCACGAGGTTGAGGGCCTTCACTTTGTTCTTCGGAAGCGTGTGGGTCTTGATGAGGTGATGGCTCTACTTGAGTAGAGCATTGTCCTTCTCCTTTGGCCACAAGGGGTTCCTCAATGGGTAGAATTTGACCAATACCCATTATTCTTATGGCTTGGGGAGGAATTTCATCACCTACATCACAAGTACCACTTTGCTCCACTTGGGAGCCGTTATTTTCGTCAAACTCCACGTTACATGTCTCCTCAATGAGTCCGGTGGACTTGTTGAGGACACGGTAAGCATGAGAGTTTGTAGCATAACCAACAAATATGCCCTCATGAGATCTAGCCTCAAATTTAGACAAACGAACACCTTTCTTGAGAATGAAACACTTACAATCGAACACCCGGAAATACTTGAGGTTGGGCTTGTTGCCGGTGAGTATCTCATAAGGAGTCTTGTTCAAGCCTTTGCGAAGATAGAGCTGATTGGATGCATGACATGCGGTGTTGATGGCTTCGGCCCAAAAGTTGTATGGAGACTTGAACTCCGCCATCATGGTCCTAGCCGCATCCATCAACGTCCGGTTCTTCCTCTCCTCAACACCATTTTGTTGAGGGGTGTATGGAGCAGCATATTGGTGCTTGATCCCCTCATCACTAAGAAACTCATCCAAGGTGTAGTTCTTGAACTCGGTGCCGTTGTCACTTCTTATTGTCAGGATCTTTGCATTGTGTTGACGTTGAGCTTCATTTGCAAAGTCGATGATGGTATGTTGAGTCTCACTCTTCCTCTTGAAGAAGTATACCCAAGTGTATCTTGAATAATCATCCACAATCACCAAGCAATACTTTCTTCCTCCAAGACTATCAAAAGATGGAGGCCCAAAGAGATCCATGTGAAGGAGCTCCAAGGGTCTCTTCGAGTAGATGATGGTTGATGGAGGGTGAGCCTTTTCATGAAGCTTTCCTTCGATACAAGCACTGCAAGCATGATCTTTGGCAAAACTAACATTTGTTAGTCCACGGACATGGTCCCCCTTGAGAAGACTTTGCAAAGATCTCATATTGACGTGGGCTAAACGGCGATGCCAAAGCCATCCCACGTCAACTTTAGCCATTAGGCATGTCGCGGTCTTAGTGGGTCGCTCCGAAAAGTTAATCACATAGAGACCGTTCTCGACATGCCCAACAAAGGCTACTTTAAGAGTCTTGCTCCACAAGAGGGCCACGGTATCAATGTCAAAGAATGTAGCAAAACCCATGAGTGCAAGTTGACGAACGGAAAGCAAATTGTATGCAAGGGACTCAACAAGCATGACTTTCTCGATCGTTAGATCATGAGAAATGACAACCTTGCCGAGACCCAATACCTTAGAATGTGATGCGTCACCCCACTCGACATTGGTGGGCATAGATGGAATCTCTTGCACGTCCACCACCAAGTCCTTGCTCCCGGTCATATGATTTGTTGCTCCACTATCGAGCAACCATGATCCCCCACCGGAAGCAAACACCTACAAGAGATCAATGCTTGGTTTTAAGTACCCATTTAGTAATGGGTCCTTTGATGTTAGTAACAGGGGTCTTGGGAACCCAAATAGACCATTCAATGTACTCATAAGGAGAACCAACAAATTTAGCAAAGACATGTCCATCACTAGCACGGCACAACACATATGACGGGTTAAAGTCGCCGGCTTTGTTTGAGGAAATGCTTTTGCCCTTTTGGGCATCAACTCCCTTCACTTTTTCTTTCTTCTCCTTAGGAGCACCCTCTCCCTCTTTCACAAACGTTTGTTTGAGAGGAGGAGGACGTTTGGTATTGTTGTTCTTCTTCTTCTTGCTCTTGGACTTGGGTGCAAACCCAATTCCTTCTTTGGCCACAACTTCCTTTTGATTGATCAAAAGGTCGTTGAGGTTCTTCTCACCTTGAATGCAAGTCACAAGGCCTTTCTCAAGTTGATCCTTCAACTTGGCATTCTCCTCCACAAGATGCACATGCTCACAACACGGGTTAGTAGCACATGCATTATCAATTAATACTATATGAGGAAAGGTGGCCTTTTCTTTGATTAGCTTAACTTGGAGTTGAGCATGAGACTCTTTGAGGTTAGCATGAGTACCCTTCAAGACCTTATGGGCCTTGTCAAGTATCTCAAACTCCTCTTTGAGTCTAGCATGATGAACCCCAAGTTTAGCCTTCTTGGAGGTTAACACACGAAACACGACAAGAGCATGATCAAGATCTTTCTTTAACTTAGCATGGTCATCATTGTGTGACTCCTCAAGAGTCAAACGATGCACACGCTCTTCCTCAAGAGCATTAGAGAGATCCGATATCTCATCGGCATAGTCACGACTATGACCTTCCATCTTGGAGATGGTTTCTTCATGAGCCTCGATCATGTCATTGGCCTCACCAAGTTGTTCCAAGAGAGCAACAAAGTGCTTCTTGGACTTACCCTTGAGCTTATTCATAAAAGACTCAAATTCATTCACTTCCTCATTAGACTCAACATGTTCATCAATGCAATCCTCCAAGGAGGGATTAGTAACGATGGTGGTTGTGATGTTGGGGGTTACCTTGTTTGAAGCTTTAGCCATGAGGCATTTGGCGGTGATGCTTTCATTGGGTGAATCAAAGAGAGACACCCGGGGAGTAGTAGCAATGGCAACAGATGCCATGGCCATAGCTTCTTCATTTTCATCATCATCGTCATCCTCTTGGTATTCTTCTTGAACCACCAACCCACGAGTGGGAGTCTTCTTGGCGAAGTTGTTCTTGTTGGGGAAGGACTTGGCTTTGTCTTTTCAGATGAACTTGCCACCATTGTCTTCCCGCTTCTCGTAAGGACAATCTGCAACGAAATGGCTCACATTGCCACAGTTGAAGCAATTTCTAACTCGTTGCTTGCCCTTGACGCCACTTGAGTTGTTCTTGTTGAAGTTGGGTCTTGAGCTCTTCTTGCTCCAAAATTGTCTTGAAGCAAGGGCCATGTGCTCATGGTAATCAAATTTGGTGTCTTCGGGGTTGCTTTCCTCATCTTCCACTTCTTCTTCTTCTTCCATAATAACCTTGGCCTTCAAAGCAAGGTTGGGCTTCTTTGCCCTTTGAGAATGGAGCACCGCATTGTCGGAGGTCTTGTCCAAGATGCTCATTGCAACGAACTCATCCAACACTTCACTTGAGGTCATGGAGTGGAAGTCCGGTCGTTGACGAATGACAGAGGACATGGCCTTGTTGTAGGGCATCATGGCCTTGAGGAACTTTCGCTTGATCCAATTGTCATCCGTGTCCTTGCTTCCATGATCTCGGAGTGCGACCGCGAGTTTGGTCACTCTTTGAAAGAGCTCACGAGGTTGAATGCTAGCACTTCCTCGATAGAGACCCTCGACACATTTCCATGCTTCTTTAGCCATGGCATGGGGTTGAAGATGAGGGAGATCTTCAGGAAGGATTGCATCTTGGATGATGAAGAGAGCACTCTCATTGAATTGATTGTCCACGGCTTCTCGAGGGGTGAAGTTGCTTGGGTCATGAGGATAAAAACCTTCTTCAATGATTCTCCAAAGGTTAGTGTTCATATGTTTTAAATGATGCTTAAAGCGATAGACCCAAGAATCAAAATCTTCATGTTTCTCATATTTAGGAGGAGGACCGGCATGATTCAGATGAGTGGAGGGGATTGGCCCTCCATAAATTGGAGGTTCCACATGGGCAAAGATACCGGTACCATTTCTACCACTAATAGAAGGACTCTCTTCAATGTTAGCTTCCCCCTTGTCGGAGGTAGCATCCGTCACCTTGTTGGTGGGATCACCCACTTTCATCGGCGAGGTAGATTGTTTAAGTCCTTCTAGGAATTCCTTAAACATGTCCTTGACCTCGGTCGTCATGGAGGTTTTTAATGTTTCCAAAGCCACATTGAATTCCTCACGTGAGATCGAGTTACCCCCATCTCCCGTAGATGAGATCGGATTCGCACCGGAGTGCTCTCCCACTTCATCTACGACATCAACCATACTCTTTGGACGGTAAAGCCCTTAAAAAGAGACGAGGCTCTGATACCAATTGAAAGGATCGATATGGTTGACTAGAGGGGGGGTGAATAGGCAACTAACAATTTTTAAGCTTTTCTTTACCAAATTAAACTTTGCAACAAAATAGGTTGTCTAGATGTGCAACTAAGTGAGCAACCTATATGATGCAATAACAACTAGCACACATGCAAGCAAAGGATGTAAAACAAGTAGGCTTGCAAAAGTAAAGGCACGAAATAACCAAGAGTGGAGCCAGTGGAGACGAGGATGTGTTACCGGAGTTCCTTCCTTTTTAAAGGGAAGTACGTCTCCGTTAGGGCGGTGTGGAGGCACAATGCTCCCCAAAAAGCCATTAGGGCCACCGTATTCTCCTCACGCCCTCACACAATGCGAGATGCCGTGATTTCACTATTGGTGCCCTTGAAGGCAGTGACCGAACCTTTACAAACAAGGTTGGGGCAATCTCCACAACAATTGGAGGCTCCCAACAACACCATGAAGCTTCACCACAATGGAGTATGGCTTCGAGGTGACCTCAACCGTCTAGGGTGCTCAACACCCAAGAGTAACAAGATCCGCAAGGGATAAGTGGGGGGAATCAAATTTCTCTTGGTGGAAGTGTAGATCTGGGCCTTCTCAACTAATCCTGAGAAAATCAACAAGTTTGATTGGCTAGGGAGAGAGATCGGGCGAAAATGGAGCTTGGAGCAACAATGGAGCTTTGGGGGAAAGAGGTAGGTCAACTTGGAGGAAGAAGACACCTTTATATAGTGGGGGAACAATTCCAACCGTTACCCCACTGAGCAGCCCCGCACAGAGCGGTACTACCGCTAGGGTAGGGCGGTACTACCGCTGAGAGCGGTACTACCACTCCCTACCCAGCGGTACTACCGCGCTAGCGAGGAAGACAGGGCTCTGGCCCCAGAGCGGTACTACCGTGGGAGAAGAGCGGTACTACCGCTTGAAGCGGTACTACCGCTCCTACTACCGCTTCTAGTACCGCAAAACCCGACACGAGAAAACACCGGTCTCGAATCGAGGCGGTAGTAGCACGGAAAAGCTGCGGTACTACGGCCGAAGCCCGCAAGCAGTACTACCGCCCTGCGGAGCGGTACTACCGCTTCGTGGAGCGGTACTACCGCTGGAGAGCTTCGGCGGTACTACCGCTGTAGACCGCGGTACTACCGCTAGCACAGAACGGAGCAGGTACGGAAGAGAAGGGGCAGCTCCAAAGATGCGAAAGGAAGACGACGGGTGTGATAGGGATGTGTACGTGTTTATTCCACCCTAGTCTTACCAAAGCGGATCCCCTCTTGATAGTACGGTGACTCCTATGAAACTAGTCCACCAACAACGAAACGAAGGAGCTACACCGTCTTGAATAAAACACCGAGGGGAGGAAATCGTCTCGTGCCAATGGATGAATCTCTGAAAGAACTTAACGCACACGATTAGTCCGCAAAAGCATTGTCATCAATCATCAAAACCACTTGGAGATAAATATGCCCTTACACCCCTGCTAGCTGGGACCCAGTATAGTGGCAGACTGACTTGTGGGCCTACTAAGTTGACGGGGACGAAGGGCTTTGTCAACTTAGTCAATACTCCAGTGACCGTACGATGTCCATCCAACGGCCGTACTGCTTCTTCAACCTCTGGTCTTCGTTCTCCAGCTGCCCAAAGCAGCGCCGGTCGTGCCGCATGCTCCCGCCTCCCGTGGTCGGCTGTGATACCGCGGAGGCCTCACCGGCCCCTACTACTCCCACCGCTAGCTAGGCCATCCCTCTACTCACCCACACCCCCTGTTATTCTGCGGCGACGGCAGGCTCACACCGCAGCCGAACCAGTGAACCCTCGTAGTCCTCTTCGCGTGGGCATCCACTGCCGCGTCTTCCCCGGCTTCGCGTCATCCCCTTGCTTGGCCTCGCCGTCGTCCACCGCCGTGGTGCTCTCGGCGCGGCGTGGTCAATGTGGTCAATGAACGACTTCCATCGGAAGAGTACTGTGCGTGGAGAGGCTGACAGCTGGGTCCACGGCGGCCGCAAGGAAGTGCCTCCTTATTATGCACAAAATAATTATTCCTCCACGTGACAGCGGGGACCCACCGGACAGGCCACCGTATTTCGCAAAAAAAAACATTTCCGCCCTGACTGCTAGGACCCACCAGCTACACCTTCGCACGCAAGGAAGTACGTCCGGGCAAAAAAACGATTCGCCCATGACTGTTGGGACCCACCAGCTATATCTTCGCAGGCAAGGAAGTGCCTGACAGTCGGGACCCACCTGGTCGAAGCGTACGTAGCGTTGTCATTCTGGTCGTGAATTTGTACATACATATATACTGGTCGATGTAGAGGCATGCATGTGTCATAGTAGAGGCGTTTACGTGTCGTAGTAGAGGCGCGCACGTAGCATGTACACGTACGTATAGCGACCAGTGTGCAAGAAAGAAAATACGGCCACGTATGTGTACATACGGACGGGGTCTCGAACGCCTACTCGCGCATACGTACGGCCAGGGCTCGTGTACATGGCTAGGTCGGAACGGAAAAACAGCATCGTCGTCATGTTCATGAGGAGCCAACCGGCGGGGTCAAAACAGAATGCGTCGTCGTGTTCATCGGGAGGGCATGGACGGAACAGGCAATGGAAACAAGGCCTGGCGTATCACAGAACGAAGGAAACGACCTTGTGTTCGACCGGTCATGTTCTAAACGGGACCCTATTCATCGGGAGGGGTCTGACGTACCGCAAAACGAAGGAAACGGACCTCCTACAGTTGAAACGGGGGCCCTGTTGATCGGGAGGGGTGTGGCGTACCGTAAAAGGACGAAACAGACTTGTGTTGGAGCGATACGGTCGAAACGGGGGTCCTGTTCATCGGGAGAGGTGTGGCGTACCGCAAAACGGGACTCCATGGGATAATGTTCATCTCCACCGCCGACCTCATCCAGCCTCCACGGGCTACCGTCGACCTCCTCCGGCCTCCACGGGCTCGTGTTCATTCAGCCTCCACCGTGCGCTACTCCATTGGCTATTGTTCAACCACCCGTTCACGGGCACCCCTCCACCGTCTACTATTCATCTAGCCCTCCAC
>NC_057810.1:388781214-388787714 GCF_018294505.1 Triticum aestivum | reverse complement strand
CAACGCTCATTGTTCATCCAGAGAGGTAGCATCGATCGACTTCAGTTAGCAGCAGTAGCGAAGGAATCGCTCGATCGGGTTCAGTTAACAGCCATCGATCGATCGCTCGGGTTCAGTAATGCGTAGCCTGCAGTGCAATCGCTCGGGTTCAGTTAGAACCCAACGCCTCGCTCGGGTTCAGTTAGAGCCAACGCCTCGCACACACGCGCGTACATGTACGAGAGAAACGCACATCGCTCGGCCCCCGACCTCCCACCGTAACCGGGAACTCCCCGAAATTTTTCTCGCTCTCGCTTCTACCATGTTTTTTTCGTCATGGACGGCCCAAAGAATGTCATGCAGCTGCGTCTCCGGCCCGCCCAGGACTAAAAGCCCATTTTCTGTCATGATTTTTTGTCATAGAAGTAGCATCCCACCACATCTATGATGATACCGGGTTTTGTCACAATTATCGTCATAGAAGTGTCATATGTATGACAGAAAAAAATCCGTTCGGCCCAAAATGTCACGGATGTGTCTTTTTTTTATAGTGCTTAGTTTCGTTTTGAGCTTTCATACACTTATAGCTCTAGTGCATCCGTTGCATGGCAATCCCTACTCACTCACATTGATATCTATTAATGAGCATCTCCATAGCCCGTTGATACGTCTAGTTGATATGAGACTATCTCCCTCTTTTTGTGTTCTCCACAACCACCATATTCTATTCCACGTATAGTGCTATGTCCATGACTCATGCTCATGTATTGCATGAAAGTTAAAAAAGTTTGAGAATACTAAAGTATGAAATAATTGCTTAGCTGAAACCGGGGTTGTGCATGATTTGAATATTTTGTGTCATGAAGATGGAGCAGAGCCAGACTATATGATTTTGTAGGGATAAGCTTTCTTCGGCCATGTTATTTTGAGAAGACATAATTGCCTTGTTAGTATGCTTGAAGTATTATCGTTTTTATGTCAATATTAATCTTTTGTTTTGAATCTTATGAATCTGAATATTCTTGCCACAATAAAGAAAATTACATGGATAAATATGTTAGGTAGCATTCCACATCAAAAAAATTATTTTTATCGTTTACCTACTCGAGAACGAGCAGGAATTAAACTGGGGGATGCTTGATACGTCTCCAACGTATCTATAATTTTTGATTGTTCCATTCTATTATATTATTCATCTTGGATGTTTTATATGGATTTATATGCTATTTTATATGATTTTTGGGACTAACCTATTAACCTAGAGCCCAATGCCAGTTTCTGTTTTTTTTCTTCTTTTTGAGTTTTACAGAAAAGGAATACTAAACGGAGTCCAATTGACAAGCCAATTTACGGAGATTTTTTATGAACCAGAAGAAGACCCCAAAGCAAAAGAGTTGGGCCAGAAGAGTCCCGAGCCAACCACGAGGGTGGAGGGTGCGCCCTACCCACTGGGCGTGCCCCCCTACCTTATGGCTGACTCGGAGACCCCTCTGATGTGAAACCAATGCCAAAAATCTACCTATTATTTAATTGAAACAAGAGGCAAACAAGCCATTGCGTTCGACCACACAGATTAAATTATCTTGATCATTATTGTTATATATTAAGGGCTGAGATTTAATGTTGTAAATGTTACACACAAATTGTTGTTACATATAAACAATTAGACATGTCACCTACAAATAACTATATTTTTCAGCCGATGCCAAACGTGATGGATATAGAAGAGGTAAACCGAGCAGTTAAAGATTGGCAATACAATTTTGACAACCACTTGTCCCTCGAATGCATCATATACGTTTAGGAGTATTTTGCATGGTAGAGATCTGCTGAGAGAAGGTTTGATTTGGAGGATAGGGAATGGCTCCAAGATTAAGATTCACCATGACAATTGGATACCGAGGAGTGGATGTTTAAGACCATTAGGACAGGAATTTGTACATGGTATAACAAGGGTGGCGGACCTGCTGAATGTTTCAGGTGAGAGCTGGGATGTATAGAAAGTCGACGCCATGTTCTCAGCCTCGGATGCCTCGGATATAAAGAAAATTGCAGTTGGAGGACCGAGTACGGACGACTTCCAAGCCTGGAATTACACAAAGAATGGAGTTCTCAATGTCAGATCAGCATACCACCTAAGAATGTCTTTGAACAGAATAAGGTCTGGACAGCCAGAATCTTCAAATTCTGTTGATAAACATAAAGGATATTTGGCTCTATGGTACACGAATGCTCCAGCCAAGGCAAAGATTCATATGTGGAGGATGATAAGGAATGGTCTAGCAGTAGGTGCAGAGCTCCATCGTCGTCGGATAATGCCTGGTGTTTTTTGTGTTGCGTGCGGACGTGAGGAAACGATACTACACAGATTTTGGACGTGCCAACATTCATCACAAGTTTGGCAGCTGTTGCGTTCAGAAAAGGGCGTCTTGGTGGCAACCCCACCGATCCCGACGGACTCCCAGAGCGCTCTGGCTCGCTGGTTGCTGGGATGGTTTGCCGGTGCTGCTGACGACGAGAGAGAGGTGATTGTGCAAGCTGCATACGGATTTTGGTTGGCTAGAAATGAAGCAAGGGATGGCACGAAGATAGCTCCACCACATGAAATTATGGAGTCTGTATATTCCTACTTACAGGAATGGCGAAGCACTCACGTACAGATGGTGCGGCTCCCAAAGTGCACTATTACCCAGCGGTGGGCGCCTCCAGACGAAGGTTGGATCAAACTTAACTCAGATGGTGCTCTGTCCAGGTGTGGAGAAAAGGCAGGCGGAGGTGCAGTCCTTCGTGACCACAATGCTGTTTTTTTGGCGGGTGCTTGTCATTTTTTCAGAGATGTTGTCGAGCCCCAGGCTGCGGAAATTCTAGCGTGCAGGAGAGCGCTGCAGGTCGCGCCAGAAAGAGGGATACTGAAGGTCCATCTGGAGCTTGATAGTAAAGGATTAGTGCAGATGATTAAGGACAAACAGAAGAACCTTGCCGCGGTCGGGCCTTGGATCCAGGAGATTAAAGCTATGCTTAGCTCATTCTCAGATTTTAAGGTGGAGTGGGTGCGTCGTTGTGCTAATGTTGCCGCGCATAAATTTGCGAAAGTAGGTGTAGGTTATGAACTATGTAAGATTTGGGTGGGGGTTCCCCTGGATTTTGTGTTGGATGTAATTTCGGACGATATTCCTAGCTTTGTTAGCTAGTTAAATAAAGTGGCGACATTAACTCTCAAAAAAAAGTTAAAGATTGGCAAGAAAGAAAAAGGATAATGTAGAAAGAGTAAATTGGGGATAAAAAAGGCATGCTCCTACGTACTCCCTCCGTTCGGAATTACTTGTCTCGGAAATGGATGTATCTAGAACTAAAATACATCTAGATACATCCATTTCTGCGACAACTAATTTCGGACGGAGGGAGTACATGTTTAGGCAAGTCAAAGCCTATTACGGCTGCCGAGTACGTGCATAGGCCAGTCAAAGTCTATTACGAGTAGGACAAGGACACAATATTAGCAAATATCTAGATCGATGGTGCGTGCATATATGCCTTGGTTTCCAGCTTTTGGAAGCGACGCGTGTGACTAGCCCATCCTCCGCACGATCTTGCCGGCTTGCTGGCGGGCAAGCTGCCAAACTGCAATTTAGAACAGTGTAGCAGGAATCAGTCGACATATATGGCTGTACCTAAAGCTACTAGATATGTATGATTGTACAAGCGGTAGTGTGAACTACGCGGCAATGGAAGAGGCGCATGTCGCTGGACAGAAACACAGCGAGCGTGGACGCGGATGGGCTCGCGCGATTGTGGCGGCGTGATCAAATTGGGTTAAGAGGTGGACACTGCAGGCGCTTCGCCGAGCACAACACAAACACACAAGTACACATGCGTCTAGATGTGACCAAGGCGCGTTGATAGATTTATCACATGCCTAAGCAAATTACATTAGCTGATTCTTTCATGATACCGGCTACTGCATGTGGTGTACCAGCTAGGGTACATATATCATGTGTGCATGCGTTTGTGAGATATGATGTGTGTGTTTTTCTCTATGTAGTGGTATTTGCATTTGTTTTAATTTTCTAGATCGGATATGCGTTATGCATGTATGTGAAATCATTCGGTTGTGAAGTAACTACATATTTCTTAGATGGCCAATGTGCAAGCCTTTTTATTACAAAATCCATTGGATTATGAATCAATGATCATATAATTGTTGGATATATTTTTGAAAATGAAACATCTATGATCTTCTATAATAAAGGTCCACAAAATGAATTTCTCATGCTTTTATTTTATGTGATATTCTTGAGCATATATTTCTTTTCTTTCTTCAAACCCCTTTGTAAATTTTTGTATATGGTGTACCAAATAAATGGCCTACTTTTGGGGTGATTTCAACCGTATTTTTCTCTTTTAACCAACTATGACCTTTAACATATATTAGTTTAACAACTGGTATATTAAAACAATTTTAAAAGGGATCTCGCATATTATAGGCTCATTTCCAAAAATAGTATTCTCTTGATGGACGAGAAGGAAAATATTTATAGGACTATGGCTCAAAAGAAGAAGTCTCTAATTAAGGGAGGACGGCCATGTTTGTGTTGCAAGAATAACCACATGTATTAAAAGTCTTCATGAACTATAATTTAGTTCAAATTTATGTAAGACATAACTTACTTATGCTTTTCCTAATTAAGGCAGTTTTAATATTTGATTTGGATAAGACTCATATTTGGTGGATAAAGAGCATCTCCCTTTTATAGATGTGAAACTCAGTGTGTAATTCATAGCTAGCCAAATTTCAACAGAAATTTAAAATATATATACATATATTAATAATTGAATTTGTCAATGAAAACTCAATGTGCAACAAATAATTAAAATAGAAATTTGATTTGCATCCTATAAAATTATTATAATATGATTGAGGACCAGTGTGAAAATAACATGACAAACATATATCGGTTTCTAAGAAAAAGGTTTAAAATATATACACGGTACATTTAGATAATAATAGTTGAGAATGAAAGACCAAAATGTTACCTACAACGATAGGAGGTACAATTATTTGCATTAGACAAGTACATGACATAACCGGCCACCATGCCACCAGATATCCCCTAACAAAACGTGGCACAAAGATGTGCTACATGTGCAGTCTGATGTGTTTCATCACTGACATCATGCGTGATGTCAACAGTTGACATCATTGGTACTGACAACACCCAAAAATTTAATTTGTTTTTCAAAATGAAATTGTTGCTGATATAAACAGAAATATCCTACAATGTAAAGAATGTGAGTATTTAGTTTTAAAAAAATCAAAGTCCGATTTAAAGAATGTGACTCTTTTACAAAAGAATTTTCAAAGGAGAACTAATGTTAGTAATTTGGCTTTCGTACAGAAAATCCCATCTGAAAATTATAGTATCTTCCCCTAAAAAGACTATAGTATCTAATTCAAAATGTGCTATATTAAATATTCATTTTTATTTTGACGAATAATACATCCCTTTTTATATGTGATATTTGAAATAAAAATAAAAGGAAAGTAGCAACTTACAAAATACATATATAGTCCATAAATAACCAAGTTCAAATATACTATATACGCAATTCTAATTGGTATATAAGGCAACTAATTTCAATGTACAGATTTTGAATATCATTTCAAGTCAACAATATGCTATATGTATTAACCGAGGAAAAAGACCAATGTATAAAAGCAGCCAAGAAGTGGTAAATTCAGAAGGGACCAAAGGACATTTGCCTCTGTAGAAATTACAAAAAGGGTATGCACGTCATATGGTAAGAAGAATTGTAAAACATTTAGATACATGAAGAACACACAAACTGAATAATGTAATCTATAATTAATATAAAAATGATGTGGCACAAGGATGAAAGGAAGTTTAAACTAATATAATCCTGAATGGAAAACTTTCAAGGAGATATCTAGAAAGCGTCACAATGTTGTTCATGCTATACTTATCTAACCACATGTTGGTAATGAAACATAAATGCATACACTCACAATAATGTCTGGTTTCAAAACTTTTCCAACATTAGCATTACCATAGAATATTTTCATTTACAATTAAAATGTAAATTTCATTTTCCTCCCTGGTTTTTTTGTGATAGTATTATTTATAATTTTATCCAAAAACATCCATAAAATAGATATTCATCAAAATTATGCGCCCAAGAGCGAGTCAAAATCTACGAGGAAATTTTTATACAAATAAATAAGATCTAGCCACGCAAATGCGTGGGTCACAATGCTAGTTCCTATAAATACAGGAACCCCCGAAAAGAAACCTAGATCGGGGGTTCCGCCGCTGCAAGCCTTCGTGGCCACCAAAAACCAATCGGGACCCTGTTCCAGCACCCTGCCAGGGGGGTCCATCACCGGTGGCCATCTTCATCTTCCCAGCGCTCTCCATGACGAGGAGGGAGTAGTTCACCATCGGGGCTGAGGGTATGTACCAGCAGCTATGTGTTTGATCTTTCTCTCTCTCTCTCTCTCTCTC
>NC_057810.1:388753235-388780794 GCF_018294505.1 Triticum aestivum | reverse complement strand
GCACGATCTTGATGTATCGCGATCTTTGATATTATAGTTGGATCTTATGATGTTTCTCCCCCTCTACTCTTTTGTAATGGATTGAGTTTTCCCTTTGAAGTTATCTTATCAGATTGAGTCTTGAAATATTTGAGAACACTTCATGTATGTCTTGCATGTGCTTATCTGTGGTGAAAATGGGATATTCACGTGATCTACTTGATTTACGTTTTGGTGATCAACTTGCGGGTTCTGTGACCTTGTGAACTTATGCTTAGGGGTTGGCACACGTTTTCGTCTTGACTCTTCGGTAGAAACTTTGGGGCACTCTTCGAAGTTCTTTGTGTTGGTTTGAACAGATGAATATGAGATTGTGTGATGCATATCGTATAATCATACTCGTGGATACTTGTGGTGACATTGGAGTATCTAGGTGACATCATGGTTTTGGTTGATATGTGTCTTAATGTGTTATTTTACTACGAACTCTATGGCTGTTTGTGACACTTATAGGAATAGCCCAATGGATTGATCGAAAAGAATAACTTTGAGGTGGTTTCGTACCCAACAATAATATCTTCGTTTGTTCTCCTCTATTAGTGACTTTGGAGTGACTCTTTGTTGCACGTTGAGGGATTGTTATATGATCTAGTTATGTTATCCTTGTTGCGAGAATTTGCACTAGTGAAAGTATGAACCCTAGGCCTTGTTTCGAGGCATTGCAATACCATTTTTGCTCACTTTTATTACTAGTTACCTTGCTGTTTTTATAATTTCATATTACAAGAACCTATATCTACCATCCATAAAACACTTGTATCACCATCTCTTCGCCGAACTACTGCACCTATACAATTTACCATTGTATTGGGTGTGTTGGGGACACAAGAGACTCTTTGTTATTTGGTTGCAGGGTTATTTGAGGGAGACCATCTTCATCCTATGCCTCCCACCGATTGATAAACCTTAGGTCATCCACTTGAGGGAAAATTGCTACTGTCCTACAAACCTATGCACTTGGAGGCCCAACAACGTCTATAAGAAGAAGGTTGCATAGTAGACATCACGGCCGGTCCTTGTTGAAGGTTAAAATAGCAAACTTGATAAATCACCGTTGTGGTTTCTGTGCCATAGGTAAGAACGGTTCTAGCTAGAAGCCCGTAGCTGCCACGTAAAACTTGTAACAACAAAGTAGAGGACGTCTAACTTGTTTTTGCAGGGCATGCTTGTGATGCGATATGGTCAAGACATGACGTGATATACATTATTGTGTGAGATGATCATGTTTTATAAAAGTTATCGGCAACTGGCAGGAGCCTTATGGTTGCCGCTTTATTTTATGAAATGCAAAAGCCATGTAATTGCTTTACTTAATCACTATGCATTAGCGATAGTTGTAGAAGCAATAGTTGGCGAGACGACCATGACGCTACGATGGAGATCAAGGTGTCAAGCCGGTGACAATGGAGATCATGACGATGCTTTGGAGATGGAGATCAAAAGCACAAGATGATGATGGCCATATCATGTCACATATTTTGATTGCATGTGATGTTTATCTTTATGCATCTTATCTTGCTTAGTACGGAAGTAGCATTATAAGATGATCCCTTAACTAAAATTTCAAGGTATAAGTGTTCTCCTTGAGTATGCACCGTCGCGACAGTTCTTCATGCTGAGACACCACGTGATGATCGGGTGTGGTATGCTCTATGTTCACATACAACGGGTGCAAGACAGTTTTGCACATGCGGAATACTCGGGTTAAACTTGACGAGCCTAGCATGTACAGACATGGCCTTGGAACACTATAGACCAAAAGGTCAAACGTGAATCATATAGTAGATATGAGCAACATAGAGATGTTCACCGTTGATGACTACTCCATCTCACGTGATGATCGGATATGGTTTAGTTGATTTGGATCATGTATCATTTAGATGACTTGAGGGATGTCTATCTAAGTGGGAGTTCTTAAGTAATTTGATTAATTGAACTTAATTTATCATGAACTTAGTCCAGACAGTATTTGCAAATTATGTTGTAGATCAATAGCTCGCATTATAGCTCCCTTATTTTTGATATGTTCCTAGATAAAACTAAGTTGAAATATGATAGTAGTAATGATACAGACTGAGTCCGTGATCTAAGAATTATCCTCATTGCTGCATAGAAGAATTATGTCCTTAATGCACCGCTACGTGAAAGACCTATTGCAGGAGCAGATGCAGACATCATGAACGTTTGACAAGCTCGATATGATGACTACTTAATAGTTTAGTGTGCCATGCTTTACGGCTTAGAATCCGGGCTTCAATGACGTTTTGAACACCATAGAGCATATGAGATGCTCCAAGAGTTGAAATTGGTATTTCAAACGCATGCCCGTGTTGAGAGGTATGAGACCTGTGGCAAGTACTTTGCCTACAAGATGGAGGAGAATACCTCAGCTAGTGAGCATGTGCTTAGAATGTCTGGGCACTGCAGTCGCTTGAATCAAGTGGGAGTTAATCTTCCAGATAAGATAGTGATTGACAAATTTCTCAAGTCACTATCACCAAGCTACTAGAACTTCGTGAGTTTTTCGAAAAAGATTCCCGAGTTTTTCGCGATGCTGAAATCAGCAGAGGTAGAAATCAAGAAAGAGCATCAAGTGTTGATGGTTAACAAGACCACTAGTTTCAAGAAAAAGGCAAGGGAAAGAGAGGGAACTTCAAGAAGAATGGCAAGCAAGTTGTCACTCCCGTGTAGAAGCCCAAAGTTGGACCTAAGCCTGAAACTGAGTGCTTCTACTGCGAAGGAAGTGGTCACTGAAAGCGGAACTACCCTAAATATTTAGCAGATAAAAAGGATGGCAAAGTGAAAAAAGATATATTTGATATACATGTTATTGATGTGTACCTTACTAGTGCTCGTAGTAGCCCCTCGGTATTTGATACATGTTTGTTGCTAAGATTAGTGACTCAAAACAGGAATTGCACTATAAAAAGAGACTAGTTGAGGGTGAAGTGACGATGTGTATTGGAAGTGGTTCCAAGATTGATATGATCATCATCGCACACTCCCTATACTTTCAGGATTAGTTTGAACCTAAATAAATGTTATTTGGTGTTTGTGTTGAGCATGAACAAGATAGGATCGTGTTTATTGCAATACGGTTATTCATTTAAGATAGAGAATAATTGTTATTCTGTTTACATGAATAAAACCTTCTATGGTCATACACCCAATGTTAATGGTTTATTGAATCTCGATCGTAGTGATACACATATTCATAATATTGATGCCAAAAGATGCAGAGTTGATAATGATAGTGCAACATACTTGTGGCACTGCCGTTTAGGTCATATTGGTATAAAGCGCATGAAGAAACTCCATGCAGATGGACTTTTGGAATCACTTGATTATGAATCATCTGATACTTGTGAACCATGCCTCATGGGCAAGATGACTAAAACTCTGTTCTCTGGAACAATGGTGCGAGCCAATGACTTATTGGAAATAATACATACCAATGTATGCGGTCCGATGAGTGTTGAGGCTCGTGGCGGGTATCGTTATTTTCTAACCTTCACAGATGATCTGAGCAGATATGGGTGTATCTACTTAATGAAACACAAGTCTGAAACATTTGAAAAGTTCAAAGAATTTCAGAGTGAAGTGGAGAATCATCATAACAAGAAAATAAAGTTTCTACGATCTGATCGCGGAGGTGAATATTTGAGTTACGAGTTTGGCCTTAATTTAAAACAATGTGAATAATTTCACAACTCATGCCACCTGGAACACCATAGTGTAATGGTGTGTCTAAACATCGTAACTGTACTTTATTACATATGGTGCGGTCTATGATGTCTCTTACCGATTTACCACTATCGTTTGGGGTTATGCATTAGAAACAACCGCATTCACGTTAAATAGGGCACCGTCTAAATCCGTTGGGACGACACCGTATGAATTGTGGTTTGGCAAGAAACCTAAGCTGTCATTTCTTAAAGTTTGGGGTTGCAATACTTATGTCAAAAAGCTTTAGCCTGATAAGCTCAAACCTAAATCGGAGAAGTGTGTATTCATAGGATACCCTAAGGAAACAATTGGGTACACCTTCTACCATAGATCCAAAGGCAAGATTTTTATTGCTAATAATGGAACCTTTCTAGAGAAGGAGTTTCTCTCGAAAGAAGTGAGTGGGAGGAAAGTAGAACTTGATGAGGTAATTGTACCTTCTCTCAATTTGGAAAGTAGCTCATTAAGAAATTTGTACCCGTGATGCCTACACCAACTAGACAGGAAGCTAATGATGATGATCATGAAACTTCAGATCAAGTTACTACCGAACCTCGTAGGTCAACTAGAACACGATCGACACCAGAGTGGTATGGTAATCCTGTTCTAGAAGTCATGTTACTAGACCATGACGAACCTACAAACTATGAAGAAGCTATGATGAGCCCAGATTCCAATAAATGGCTTGAGGCCATGAAATCTGAGATAGGATCCATGTATGAGAACAAAGTGTGGACTTTGGTGGATTTTCTCGACGATCAGCAAACCATAGAGAATAAATGGATCTTCAAGAAGAAGACCAACGTTGATGGTAATGTTACTATCTATAAAGCTCGACTTGTCGCAAAAGGTTTTTGACAAGTTCAAGGAGTTGACTACGATGAAACTTTCTCACCCGTAGTGATGCTTAAGTCCATCCAAATCATGTTAGCAATTGCCACATTTTACGAAATCTGGCAAACGGATGTCAAAACTGCATTCCTTAAATGGATATCTCTAAGAAGAGTTGTATATGATGCAACCAGAAGGTTTTGTCAATCCTAAAGGTGCTAACAAGATGTGCAAGCTCGAGTAATGCATCTATGGACTGGTGCAAGCATCTCAGAGTTGGAATATACGCTTTGATGAGGTGATCAAAGCATATGGTTTTATACAGACTTACGGTGAAGCCTGTATTTACAAGAAAGTGAGTGGGAAATCTGTAGCATTTCTAATTTTATATGTGGATGACATATTATTGATTGGAAATGATATAGAATTTCTGTATAGCATAAAAGGATACTTGAATAAGAATTTTTCAATGAAAGACCTCGGTAAAGCTGCTTAAATATTGGGCATCAAGATCTATAAGATAGATCAAGATGCTTGATAAGACTTTCAGTGAGTACATACCTTGACAAGATTTTGAAGGAGTTCAAAATGGATCAGTCAAAGAAGGAGTTCTTGCCTGTATTGTAAGGTGTGTAGTTGAGTAAAAGACTCAAAAACCCAACCATGGTAGATGTTAACTATGGGTGTTGGTCACATGGCAGTGTTAATTATGGGTGTTAATCACATAAAGATGTGAACTATTGGCGTTAAGTCACATGGCAATGTGAACTAGATTATTGACTCTGGTGCAAGTGGGAGACTGAAGGAAATATGCCCTAGAGGCAATAATAAAGTTGTTACTTTATATTTCCTCATATCATGTTAAATGTTTATTATTCATGCTAGAATTGTATTAACCGGAAACTTGATACATGTGTGGATACATAGACAAAACACTGTGTCCCTAGTAAGCCTCTACTAGACTAGCTCGTTAATCAAAGATGGTTAAGTTCCCTAACCATAGACATGTGTGGTAATTTGATGAATGAGATCACATCATTAGGAGAATTATGTGATGGACAAGACCCATTCATTAGCTTAGCATTATGATCGCTCAGTTTTATTGCTATTGCTTTCTTCATGTCATATACATATTCCTTCGACTATGAGATTATGCAACTCCTAGATACCAGAGGAATACCTTGTGTGCTATCAAACGTCACAACATAGATGGGTGATTATAAAGATGATCTATAGGTATCTCTGAAGGTGTTTGTTGGGTTGGCGTAGATCAAGATTAGGATTTGTCACTTCGAGTATCGGAGAGGTATCTCTGGGCCCTCTCGGTAATACACATCATAAGAAGCCTTGCAAGCCAAGTGACTAATGAGTTAGTTGCAAGAAGATGTATTACGAAACAAGTAAAGAGACTTGCCGATAATGAGATTGAACTAGGTATGAAGATACCGACGATCGAATCTCGAGCAAGTAACATACCAATGACTAAGGGAATAACGTATGTTGTCATAATGGTTCGACCGATAAAGATCCTCGTAGAATATGTGGGAGCCAACATGAGCATCTAGATTTCGCTATTGGTTATTGACCGGAGAGGTGTCTCGGTCATGTTCACACAGTTCTCGAACCCGTAGGGTCCGCACACTTAACGTTCGATGATGATTTTGTATTATATGAGTTATGTGATTTGGTGACCGAATGTTGTTCAGGAATGAGGAGTCTCGAAATGGTCAAGAGCTAAAGATTGATATATAGGATGATAGTATTCGGACATCAGAAGTGCTCCGGAGGGTACCGGGTACATATCGGGTCACTGGAAGGGGTTTCCGGGCACCCCCCCGGCAAAGATATGGGCCTAATGGGCCAAGAGGGGAAAGGAAGCAGCCAGCAGGGGCTGCTGCGCCCCCCATATGGGCCGAACCAGAGGAGGAAGGAAAGAGGGGAAGAGAGAAGGAAGGGGAGGGATTTGACCTCCCCCTTCCTTCCCTCCTCTCTCATCCTTCCTTCCCCCTTCGGAAAATATGGAAAGGGGGCGAATTGGACTAGGCCCCCAAGTAGGATTCCTCCTACTTGGGGTGCCCTAAGGTTGTTCCCCTCCCCTTCCCACCTATATATACATGGGGAGGGGGCGCCTAGAACACACATCAACAATTGTTAGCCATGTGCGGTGCCCCCTCCACTGTTTATGCCTCCGGTCATATTCTCGTAGTACTTAGGCGAAGCCCTGTGTGGATCACTTCACCATCACCGTCACCATGCCGTTGTGCTGACGTAACTCATCTACTTCCTCGATACTTTGCTGGATCAAGAGTTCGAGGGATATCATCGAGCTGAACATGTGCAGAACTCGGAGGTGTCGTACGTTCGGTGCTTGATCGATTGGAGCGAGAAGAAGTTCGACTACATCAACCGCGTTGTCAAACGCTTCCGTTTTCGATCTGTGAGGGTACGTAGACACATTCTCCCCCTCTCGTTGCTATGCATCTCCTTGATAGATCTTGCTTGAGCGTAGGATTTTTTTTGAAATTGCATGTTGCGTTTCCCAACAGTAGTTATGTAGATGCACATCACTATCAGATGCTCTCACCTGTTGAAAACTTCACATATGTTGTTAAGTAGTATATCACATTTTGGCAAGTCACTTTGAAAAGCTTTAACCAAAGTTTCAAGCTCTAGCTCATGTAGCCACTTGTAGGCATCATCATTGAGTAGCTTCATTTCCTGCATTCCCTGTTCACATAGATGAACTGTGTTGCTCCTTGATATCTTCCACAATTGATTCTTCAAAATGTCACCTTTGAAAGATTGCTGAAAGTTCTGCCACATATGCCTAACACAAAATTTGTGTTCTGACCAAGGGAACAATTCTTCAATTGCATTGATAAGCCCATTTACACATACTAATGCAATAGAAACATTCACATATAAAGAGAATTACCTTTTGTTTGTCTGACATGATAGTCCAAGGTTCAATGTTTATGATGCCTAGATCTCTTTTAAGTGTGTCGAGAAACCATGCCCAGTTAGGGGTATCCTCAACTTCAACCACAACAATTGCTATCGAAAATATGCAGTTATTTGGATCTACCCCCAATAGCTGCAAGCAGTTGACCTCTGTATCTTGTCTTAATGTGGCAACCATCAAGAAAGATGGCAGGTTTGCAACCCTGCAGAAATCCTCTCTTACAAGCATCTAGACACATGTACAACTTGCTGAACCTTGCATTATCATCAAGTGAGACATAGAAAGATGAGCTGGGGTTTCTTCTCCTAACCTCATGTGCATAATTCCAAATAATCTTGTACTGCCCTTCTTTATTACCGTAAATTATTTTCATAGACATTCTCCTACCAGGTGTCATGTGCGATTCTTTCTGAACAACCCTAGAGAAATTCATTAAGTTCATATCTTGATCAGCCCTAAAGATCTCTATGTACTTTATTGCTAGGAATTTTAATGTGAAAGACCTAATCTTCCACTTCTTGCTGCATGTGTGCTCATGCACATATCTCTTCACCATGAATGCCTTAGTCCTATTATCATATGACGTCCACAAGTACCATGTGCAATCTTCATCACACTTGGCTTTCAATATTTTCCTATCATTGACAGGTATCTTGATATCAAGTATATTTCTGACATGAGTACTCTTTAATTGTTGTCCTTAATAGTTCTACACTCTCAAAAACCTGGCCTATATGAAATTTTCGCCTATGCAGATCCTCCTCTAAATTTTTTTGAACTTCAAGTGCATCTCTTCCTCATCTAAATCAGGTGCCCACAAATCTTCACCTTCAAACAAGTCTTCATCTGAATTATACTTTTGTTTGCCTTTGTCTTGAGCTTTAGGTTGCACATTTTCCCTTTCTAGTTTGCTCTCTCATTTGATTTGTTGTCCCGTTCCTGTTCAGGTTCATCCTCATATACATTATCTGCATACAAGTCATCATCATCATTGCCTATCTCATTCTCACTATCCACAAGTAGACCAGGGTCATAATCCTCATCATCTATGTCACTGGCTGCATCCTCTACTTCAATTGCATAACAGAATTTGGTCTGCATAGCACTCCTCCTCATTGATGTGCTTCCTCCAACATCCTCTGCTCACATTGTGATTATCAATGTGATGACTAGGTTGTTGCACTACAACTGGCTCTTCTTCTTCCTCCACCTGATTACCCACATCTTGCTATGTTGATGGCCTCCTAACAAACTCAAAATGATTCACATCCTCATCTGCATCAACATCAGGGTATCTAACCTGGATAGGATTAGGTGCCCCTATCTCTGCATCTGCCCCTGCCTCAGCATGCTCTGTTTCTGCCTGAACTTCTTCATTGTACACTCCTGTTGGACACTCTCTTGGCAGGGCTCAAGATCGGAGGCAAATTTGCTCTTGAACAGTGCACAACATCATCTTCATTTAGATTAGCATGGAAGCTTTCATCATGATCCAAATAGATAATAAAGGAGTGGTGCCCAGTATCAACAAAGAACATCATTCTATCTATCTGCTCATCATCACTAGTTTCCCTGAGACCATTAGTACTGAGTGTAAGGATGGGGACACAGTAGAATACCTTGAGCCTCCTTGCCATCTCATAACCAATTTCATTAACTAGGCTTTCAATGAGAATCAGTGACCAAGTGACCTTCTCCACATGATCATACCAAATGGCACGACCATTAACATAAGCACGGTTCCTGCCATGCGCAACAAAAAATCTAGCATGATTGATTTCCATGGAGAAATTGCTGCTTCAGCAGCCTGATACAGCAACACAGATACAACATGCATCAGAATCGACTGGAGCATCATTTGATCTAAACATCTAAAACCCTATGCCCCAATTCTCGTACCCCAAAATCCCATGCGAAAACCCTAAATTAATCTGTTGAAACTAGCAACTACAACACATCTAGTATGACAATGCGACCCTAAAAGGAGGGATTTTGATGTAGGGTAGAACCCTAGATGCCCTATCGTTCACGATTGGAGGAAATCCTACGAATAACACGAAGAACACAAGGAGAAAACACAAGGGGAAACACGAGAGAATCACTCAAACCAACAAGATCCGATTACACATGTGCTAGATCCTCGAAACACAAAGAGATACACGATTCCAATCCAACAAAGGACGATACAAGTAGCTAGTTCATCTCCACGAGGAGGTCTTGAGGGGTCTTCCCAAGAAGGGGTCTTGAATACGCTTGGCAGATCTTCTCCGAAGAGGTCGTGAACTCTGATGGACAAGTAACCAAGTGGATGAGCAAATCTCTATCTCTAATATGAGCTAAACAAATGCTAACCCTAACTAGGAGGAGGAGGTCTATTTATAGTCTAAGTGCAAATGGGGGCGAAGTGAAAGGGTACATGGGCCTCGGGCCCAAAATTGTGCACAGACAGGCAGCGGACGTCCGACCTCTACCGGTCGTCTGGTGGCTCACGAGTGTCCGGACGTCTGGTAGGGTTTGGACTTCCACTATTTTCGTTCTGTTGAAGTGGTACCAGACATCCGGAGATGGACGGACGTCTGGTCGCCGGTCGTCCGGTTGCTTCGAACTTCCGCAGATTTGGCTCGAGTGTGGAACGGCCGGTCGTCCGGAGGAGGCCGGACGTCCACTCGCTGGGAGGTATTGCCGGACGTCCGGTCCTGGACGGACGTCCGCTCACTATAGCTTGCGTCGGCTGGGCCTTTAGGCGCCGGACATCCGGTCCCGACCGGTCGTCCGGTGGCTGGAGCTTCAGGCGTTGGGCGTCCGGCCCGACTGGTCGTCCGGTCACTGGAGCTTCTTCGCTAGCTCTTCTTCTTGTTCCTCATGCTCGGTGTCCTCGCCGTCTTGTCCATTGGATGTAGCTGCTTCGTGGCCTTCCTCCAAGTACCTGATCGCACATAGTGTTTCCGCTTGAGGTAGTAGCCATGTCTCATGTGTAGAAAGTGGTAGTTCGGAGAGGAGCGAGTTCACCTTATCTTCGATGGCCTTTTCTCTAGCTCTTGTCATTTGTCCAAGTGGTGTCGTAGGAGATGTAGATGTGTCCATGGGGATGATTGTGGTTGTCGGTGTCAAAACCGGTGGATCTCGGGTAGGGGGTCCCGAACTGTGCGTCTAAGGCTAATGGTAACAGGAGGCGAGGGACACAATGTTTACCCAGGTTCGGGCCCTCTCTATGGAGGTAATACCCTACTTCCTGCTTGATTGATCTTGATGAATATGAGTATTTCAAGAGTTGATTTACCACGAGATCGTAATGGCTAAACCCTAGAAGTCTAGCCTATGAGGTTATGATTGTTGTCCTATGGACTAAACCCTCCGGTTTATATAGACACCGGAGGGGGCTTTGGTTACACAATGTCGGTTACAGAGAAAGGAATCTACATATCCGAATCGCCAAGCTTGCCTTCCACGCAAAGCAGAGTCCCATCCGGACACAGGACGAAGTCTTCTATCTTGCATCTTCATAGTCCAATAGTCTGGCCACAGTATATAGTCCGACTATCTCAGGACCCCTTAATCCAGGACTCCCTTAGTAGCCCCTGAACCAGGCTTCAATGACGATAAGTCCGGCGCGCAGATTGTCTTCGGCATTGCAAGGCGGGTTCCTTCTCCGAATATTCCAACATTGCTTTCCGAACATAGAAAATGTGTCTGGTTCTACAAAACAAGTTCCACACACAATCCGTAGAGCATATGATATTTCATGAGTCCAATCCGCTGGTAATTTTGATAGCACGACATTACGTCATCACCCGGCCATTATTTTGAATCTAGCCTGCCACTCCATGTTTCGAGAGGAAGTTTTTATTGGCACGTCTTATCAAAGCAGAGATCGTGTCCCCTTATTGCGAGATTTTCATCAACACGGGCATGGGTAACCCAACCGTTCTGTTGGCATGTTTCCTTGGGAATAGGCATGTTTTAAGGCTGCGGAGGGGACGTTTGATATTTGTCGCCTTTATAAAGGGGCTAAGGCATGTCCTTTTACTTCCATGCTAGCTCTTTCCTCCACCACCCACCTCAAGTTTCAACACCCAAGGATCAATCCAGTTGCTTCGAGCTTCCAGCCATGTCCGGACCCGGCCTCTTCTGTCACAGAGGAAGATATCTCGAAGCTCAGGGAGGCAAGATACTTGACTGCGGAAATCTACCATAGGCTGCCTGCTCAAGGGCAGGTTATTCCTACTCCCAGATCCAATGAGAGGGTCGTGTTTATCTCTCACTTCCTCCGAGGGCTTGGGTTTGCTCTCCATCCCTTCGTTCGAGGGGTCATGTTTTATTACGGGCTAGATTTCCACGATCTAACCCCGGACTCCTTCCTTCACATCTCGGCGTTCATCACCACGTGCGAGGCCTTCCTCCGTATTTCCACACACTTCGTCTTATGGCTTAAGACCTTTATCGTGAAACAGAAGGTAATCGACAGGAAACAAGCAGAGTGTGGAGGTGCTTCAATAAGAAAGCTCATCAATTCCTCTTGGCCGAAGGGCTCCTTCGCAGAATCTTCTGACTTATGGCAACGGGAGTGGTTTTACATCACCGAACCCCGCGGTAAAAAGCGGGTAGCCACACCTATGTTTCGGTCTGGCCCTCCGCCACAGCTCGCATCGTGGATTAACAAGGGGCTGGACTGGGGATCTATTAATGAAGTGCGGACGCTGCAAAGCCGCATTCAGAGCCTCATTGAGAAGGACACCAGTCTCATCGATGTAATCCAAGTAATGCTAGTCCGCCGGATCCTGCCTTGTCAGCGACGCCCTCTCCACATATGGGAGTTTAATCCGGAAGGTCCACAGACTCTTCAGCACCTCTCTGGAATGATGCTCGGAGAGATGTGGAAATTGTTCTTTGGTGCACGAAAACAGTGGCCGGATACTACAGAAGACATTGGTCTTGACAGCAATCATCCAGATACTCCGGTAAGTGCTTGACTCCCGAACACAGTTTAGTCAGATTAATCATAACAATGTATTGATAAAGCTCTACTTGGCCAGGGTTGGCTAAAGAAGGCAGAGAGAATCAGGTGTCCGGCTCCTCTTCCCGAAGACTATGCCGATCCGGTGCTAACAAGGATGCTGGCTCCAGCACCATATCAAGTGCCGGCGGGGGAAGACAAGGAGGAGAGCGAAGAGGCCCAAGGCGACCTTCATTCTGGAGGTACACCAGGCAATTTGTCCGCGGAGACCGGAACTTCCACTTCCAAAAGTGGAAGGGAAGGACAAGCTGACATCCCTTCTCCTCATGGGAAGAAGCGGAATGCCTCCGAAGACTTGAAGAGAGAAGCTTCTAAGCGGGGAAAGATATCCCAGTCAGGGGATGACGCTAACACACAGTCACCCCATAAAGATATCCCAGTAAGTGAACCAGGGTGTTTTAAACATATCCCGTTCTTTCCTGGCTGTAAGGGTAACATTGTAAACACATGTTTGCAGTCCAAGACGCATCCCTCCTCAACAGTCCTCCTCTTTGGGGGATCTTCTTCCAGAGATTATGGATAGCGAAACGCCTCCACAGATTTCCCTGCCTGAAAAGGCAGAGGACACTGAGGTGTTGTCCCGGAGGATCCTTTCCGACCAAGGAGTGGTGCAAGGGGTAGTGAAGTCTGGGGTCGAATGTAATACTTTGGCCGCCCCAGGTTCGGGGTGTGCGACCCCCATAGGGAACAATAAAAGTCCCGGACTATCCAATGTCCAAGGGACGACGCAACCTGTTCTGGATCCGGGGGCACCGGATACATTGATAGTCATATTGCAACATGCCTCCGTCTCAGAGGAACATCGTACCTTGATGGGTACGGTGGTTGAAAGAATTTGGTCCGTGAAGAGAGGATTGAAAGAAGCCTTTACAAGCCTACTAAGAGGCTTCGAGGTACGTAGTGTAATTTTAATTATATTATAAATGCAAATTGCACCTTTGTATAGATTGTAGCCCTTGTGACTCTGGTTGACATCCAAAGGGAGGCGATTAGAGGATCAAACTTATATACTCGGGAAATGATCTGACTAATTTGAAACACAGGCTGTTACATCTGTGGCAGCTGCCCAAGCTACAGAGGTAGCACATCTGAAGCAGAAAGTTGATGTAGCGGATGATGACATCACGCTTATTAATAGGCGGCTTGACGAGGCACAAGGTATGTCTCTGGGGCACTCAGTATATGCTAGCATTGTGAAATGAGCGTGTTACTAAAAATTTGTATATGCATAACTGCAGATAGTGCCGCCGCAGTTGAGACCCTTCGATCGGAATTTGCCCGGGCCAAGGAGCAAGCCAGGATGAGTAATGCGGCTGTCAATAAGGTAGCCACCGAATTAAAGGCCGAGCAGGCTGCTCGGTGTCAGTGCGAGGAGAGGATATCTTCTATGACTTGAACTGAATGATGCCACGATCCGATGCCAAGTTCTTGAGGAAGATAACAAAGCCAAAGCGGTCGATCTTGACAAAGCCTTACTGATGTAGGGTGGAACCCTATAGCGATGATCTTTCATGTTTGGAGTGGATCCTACGGGGAGACACGAAGAACGAGCGGAAGAACACGAGGAAATCACAGGGAGGAACGAGGGAAAACACTCAACCAACAAGGAATCGGTCACACAAGTGCTAGATCGAAGAACACAAAGAGATACACGAGATCCAAAGTCAACAAAGGTAAGGATACAAAGGAAAGTTCATCTCCTAACAGAGGTCTTGAATCCACGAGGGGATCTTCCCACGATGGGGGTCTTGAATCTGCTTGGGGGATCTTCTCCGAAGAGGTCCTGAACTCTGAGGAGAAGTATCCAAGTGGATGAGCAAAGGCTCTCTCACAAATATGAGCTAATCCAATGCTTAGTCTCAAAAGGAGGAGGAGTCCTATTTATAGGCTAGGGGGGCGAAGGGGTACACGGGCTCAGCCCAACACGCGCACACAGGTGCTGGCCGGATGATCCGGGTCCGAAGCCGGATGATCCGGGCTGGTCCGGATGGTCCGGGTGGAGGCCCGGATGATCCGGAGACTCGGCTGGTGGAGGCGCAGGGCCGGATGTCCGGCTGGCGGTCCGGACGTCTGGGCAGGGTCCGGATGATCCGGGACGGGGTCCGGATGATCCGGCTTCAGGGGGAGGCTTCTGTAGTCTTCGGTCGAATTAGCCGGATGATCCGGAGGAGGGTCCGGATGATCCGGCTGAGCCCGGATGATCCGGACGACGGTCCGGATGTCTGGCCTAGCTCCAACAGTCGCTCCGTCTTCTTCTCCTTTCTTCCGTCTTCTCTTCCATGCTTGGCCTTGGTCCTTGGATTCTCCATGGTCATGTTGGTTGTACCTGAGTGTATGCAAGGTCCATGCATGAGGTAGTAGCCATGTCTCACATGCGGAAAGTGATGGTTCGAAGAGGAGTGAATTCACCTTGTGTCCAATGGCGCATAGTCGAGGTCTCATCTTATGTATCCTTAGGGCTTGGGGAGTAGTCGGAGTGTACATGGGGATGAACGTGGGATGCTCCGCATCATCTCCCCCCCCCCCCCTTGTGAAAGATCCGACCTCGGATCGTGATCCTCATCACCATGGAAACGGTTGTCATGGACGGACTTGTAGTGGGACGTAGGTGAAGGCCTTGCGCAATCCAAGTACTCCAAGTTGTCTCCGGTGTGTGGTACATGCAAAATGAGCAAACACAAAGTACACTTGGAAATACAATGGTTAGCGCACACAAAGTGTCCATCAATTAAGCGTGAGTCCGTGTGAATGGATAGTGCATGACAAAGCGCATGAAGCTTATCAAGATGATGTAGAATGATATGCAAAGCATTCATGGTATAATTAGCATGGTGCACAAAGCGAAAAATTCTACCATTGTGCAAAATGATGTCATATAGAGACGGTTCATCAATAGCATGAATATGGCAATGGATGCTCAATATGTGTATGGTATCATGCAATTGATGGTGGGCAATATGATCATGATGTATGAATATGCCATCAAGGAAGATCACAACAAATTTGCTAAGGAAATGCACAAGCTCATATATCATGGATGACATGGGAATACAAGATGCAACAAGGCAATCATAATGTGAGTCAATCCATGCATAGTGTGCAAACTTGTGGTGAGTATGATATGTCCATCGAGCATGACATGTATGAGCAGAATCAATAAATATGGAGGTGTTGGTGTACCAAAGCTCGATGTCGAGGCATGGGTGGAATTCCGAAGATGCATCCAATAAGTGCGAGCGCTCCTCAATGTGAAGGTCCATAGAGCCAATCTCCAATATCACTCCTCCGTTCACGAGATGTATCATGTAGAAAACAAGAAGGAAACAACAATGAAAGAGTGACCCATCCAATATGCGTAATTGAGGATGGCTCAAAGAGAAGGAGTTCACCTTTAGTAGATTCTCGCAAATGTTGGTGTTGCACATCGTGTATGCTTTCGCATGACCAAGTTGTCGCATAACGGCATCGCCTTGTGAAACCTCCAAAATGAAAGAACATGAGAAACACTCGAAAAAACAAATGAGGTTAGCGGAAATGCAAAACCTATCATTCGAGTGGTAAGATACCCAACAAGTGTATGCATCATGCTCATCATAAGAAAGTACAAGGGAGCGTGTCATAATATGGAGGCATATGATGCAAGAACATCCAAATACAAGAGGCTCAATCAAACAAGTATGCATCACAAGTAAAGTGTCCAAGTCTCCAAGATCAATAAGCATAGCTAGTTGGCACTCAATACAAGGTGATATGAGAGATGCAACTAATGGATACAAGAGGCAATGATTATGACAAATCAAGTGAGAGGCATGAGCATATATGTCATCAACCCAAGAAAGCAAGTGATAGTGGAACATGGGTGATGCAACCAAGCAAGCAATCATAGCAATCACGTCAAGCAAGCTAGTAGTGCGAAGATGCAACATACTAGAAGGAATCATGGCAAGCATGTCATGTCTGCAAATAGTGGGCATGAATAATGGACATGACATAGCACAAACATAAAAGCAAGATATGAGAAAAATATCATCAATGTATTGGCGAGAGACCATATGTGAATAGCAATGGGGCATCATGACTCTCCCAACACAACAAGCATCAATAGCATGGGGCACATGATAAACATGGCAAAAGCAACAAGGATCTCCACCAAGCATGCAAGTACACATAGGGATATCATAATGGTGAATCATGGGTAGATGCAAGCAAGGGTATGGCAAAGGCATAGAAGCAAGAATAACATGCAAAGTGAACACAATAGTGTGGGCATAAGGTGACAAATGGTAAATAGCCCATAGCCGTATGAGAGCCAAGTAAAAGAGATGCGCGTAGTCCTTGCGCGAAGGGAACGGTGGTAAGGATTGTCCACGGGATCCCAAGTCATCGTTGCTCTCAAGAGCTCGTTTCGTCAACTCATGGGATTGTGAGGTTGACGAGTGTTCATAAGTACCTACACAAAACAAAGACAAAGAGAAAATTGTGTGTGCATGGTATATGTACACATCATCCATCATGATGCGCACGTGCATGTGTCGGTTAGTACTAAATAGCCAATGCTCAAATAAATGAGATGTGTGATATAGAAACATGTCATCCATCATGAGAGGTTTGTTGTTATGTATCGCATAATGGAGACTCAAATTGTGTAATGCATCATGAGAAATATCTAGAGCATTGTTATTCATGGAATGCATATGGTGCAAGCAATCATGGGAATCATGCAAAGTATGAAATGCATCAAGATCTCCTAATATGTATGAGGAAACTATGGAGGTCTCCTCATGAGCATGAGTAGCAACATCACATGGAGAATATTGACAACACCCAAAACAATGCATATTCGAAACAATGTGATCATGGCATGACATAGTAGATGAATTGCACAAATCATGTGAAGGAAGCATGGCAATATCATCGCAAGAGAAGCAAACGCCAATGACCATCATCTCGTCATCTATGCCATAAGTGCAAATGGGATTGATTTCAATGGGGTATGCATAGTTACTATGTTGAGATTGTAATGAGGCAATATGGGAGATCTCACTCATAGCATATGACAAGGTCAATGGATTGTCAAACATGATGTGACCAATAGAATTTTCACATGATATCCTATGGAGCATAGCATCACAAATAGGCAACTCAACATGCTCATCATCATATTTATCATAAATAGGTAAGTCAAGACATGAGGAAGTCGCACTAGCATGAAGCATGGTAATAGGTGGGTCAACATCATGGGAGCAATCAATGTCAAGAGAGTCCACTAGTGGGACAAGAGAAGCACCATCACCTATGTTACCTTTGTAGCGTCGCTCATGTGTTGTAGGTGAGGTGTTGAAGATCAAGTCATGGTCATCGTCATCTTGATGGAACCATGTGGGGGGTGCATCATCATCCACCATGGCCATCGGTGTTTCCATTGGAGGGATGGACTCGTCGAGGATAGGCATGTCGTCATGTAGGAGACCTAGCACCAAAGAAGAAAACACACTAGGAGTAGAGGTTAAGTCGTTAGAAATCATAGTGGCCTCACATGCTGTGTCAACTACCTCACTCACTAAGTGTTGTGGGTCACTCACTCCCTCAAGGATGCTCTCACTCGTATGGTAGGTGGAGTCACTCAAATGGCTCTCAACCTCACATAGGATGTGTTGCATGCTCTCATGTGTGGGGCTAGTGGTGGTCACACTCATCCTCTCATAGGAAATGCTCTCAATGTCATGTATGGTGGAGTCACTCATTTCACTCATGTGGTGGTGGCTCTCCTCACATGGCACTTTGGGCATCTCTTCATATGTGGGTGTCGGAGAGGTGTAGGTGCAAATGTCTCCATGTGCGGTCGCATAGTTTGACTCGGAGTATGAGTCCTATGTGGGCGTCGTCTTCATGGTGTTGAAGAGGTTCACGCTTGTCGCCGTGGTCGAAGGGGATGGCCCTTGCTCAACCGTCTTGTCACCGTCTTGGTGTTGGAGGCCCATATGATGTGGCACCTCGTAGCTCGTTTTCATGACCGAAGGGAGTTTCCCATGCTCGGCCATCTTCCTTGGGGGGCTTCCGAAGATGGAAGTGTCGCCCTCACTCGCAGGTAGTCGCCTTGGACTTGATGAAGTCGATGTAGGCATACACATGTGAAGTAGGCGAAGATGCCGTACGTCCAAAGGCGAAGATGCCTTGAGAACACTTGGCGAAGATGCCGAAGTGGTTGATGTAGCCGTAGCGCCGTCTTGGTGGTGGTCATCTCGCGGTCTTCTTTTGTGCTCTTGAAGCTTGGACTTGGCGTGAAGTAGGGCTTGTTGGGACTTGTGCACTTGCGCTTGTAGAGCATCTTCATGATGATGATGTCGTTGTCGTGCTTGAGCTCGTAGTAGATGTCGTTCGTTGTCGTCGTGCACATGATGCTTGGAGGTGACTTGCCCTTCATGACGATGTGGATCACGAACATGATGATGGTCGCCATGTAGATGTGGACGAGGACGATTTGCATTTGCATCTTTTTCGCGCTCCGAAGACTTGTGGCTTGACCGTCGTCGTCTTGAGGATGATGAAGTGGAAGAAGACTAGATCAAGGCCCGAATCTCTTCCATCCTCGCATCTTGCTCCTCCTTTTGTGCGGCAAGCTTGTTGTCGATGTAGTCCCTTCTCCTTGCTTCGGAGTGATGAATGTCGATGGAGATGTTCTCGATGCGCTCTCGCAATCTTGATTGTGTGCCTTGCACTTGTCGTTGTAGATCGAAGATAGACGCTTTGGTTATGTAGTTGTTCACGCCGTCGTTGTTGTCGAGGACCGGAGAGGAAATGCCTTGCCTATCCATCACAAGACTCGAGCAAATATGAGTGGGAGAAAGAGAAGAACTTATACCAATGTACCTTGACCGATGTTGACAATGAATCAAGTTCACTCAAATGCGGACAATGAAATAGCACTATTGGTACCAATCCTTGTCGGTTCTCACACCTACACAAGTAAAGCTTATAGTGGAGCTCTGTGAGGATAGTGACACAAAAATTTAATGCAAAATGTTAGCAAGAGTCAATAATGTTGAAAGAGATTCACAAATTCGCAAGTGAAACAAGTAGACCAATAGCAATATGGAAGGCACACGGAAACGCACACACGGATAGATAAATGGGGTCGTGCAACCAATGAATGAGCACAAAATGTGGAATCCACGGAAAACGCTCGTGTTGCACAACTCAAGAGAGACGCTAGCACGATTGCTCAATAGGCGGATACGACACTTGTGCACAACCTATAAGATGCAAAATGGATAAACTTCTATCCCAAGTATGCTATGTATGTATGGTTCCCGGTGTTTCTCTCAAGATGATCCAAGATGATCGGATATGACAATCTTATATGCAATGTGGTATGATGCTATGGCACTTGCTTACAAGCTTCTTTGCTCTCTTTATCTTTTGCTTAAAAGCTTTATTTCTTTTTTTTTCTGTGGCCACTTTGCACAATGCACAAACCAAGATAGCAATTGTGTATATGCGGGAACAAACTTGTGACACAAGATATGATAGCAATATATGCACCACGATGATATGGTATGTATGCTATGGGAAGTATGATCACTAATGTGCACAAGTAACGTTGCCGGCAATACTCAAATGGCTAGTCTCGATAGGCAGGCGACTCAAAAGTAAGGCTAGGGGTTAACAATGCAATAGCAAGGGAATATAAAATGGAGGGATACCATGATACCAAGATGATATGGAGGTTACCGTCCGACGATGATGGGTAGCGGTGTTCTTGATGTAGATATCAAGATGATGGAGACTCGTCCCTAAGTAGCCGAAACACCTTAGGAAACGGAAAAACCGCGAACTCAAAATCTCACACGTCAAATGTCAAAATGGTGGTAGCGGAAATGCGGTGGTGGTTTGCACTTGGCAATGTGGAAGTGAATTGATGGGCTATACATGTGTCGAAGTTGAAGTTGCCGTCCCTAAGTAGCCGAAACACCTTAGGAGACACAAGCCACAACTCGAACAAGCTCAAACAACAATTGGGTTAAGTTGGGTGGCGGAAGTGTATGGTGGGCATGCCTATGCGGAAGTGGTGGTGGTGGTTGATGAAGAAGAAATTGTCCCTAAGTAGCCGAACCACCTTAGGAGACTCAAATCACTACTCAAGCAACCACTAATGCTATGATGAACAAAATGGGTTAGGTTGCGGAAGTCGGTGGTGGCTATGCGGATGATATGGTGGAAGCCCTAGGCAAAGATGTCAAAGTTCAGAAAATATGATGGATTCAAATGATGTTGGTGGTATTTTTGTGGGATGGGGGATGTCAATAGCTTCCAAACGAGCTAAAGAACGTCAAAAACGGACTCCGGATGAATTAGTTATGACCAAAACAAAATTTCAGCCGTGTCAGTTTCAGGGTTAACCGGACATCCGGGAGGAGGTCGGGATGATCCGGGCTAGGTCCGGATGATCCGGGTGTACATCCGGATGATCCGGGTTCGTCAGCTCCGGTTCTGTTTTCTGGGTGCGTGGGGTATCCGGACGTCCGGGAGAGGGTCCAGCTGATCCGGGAGGTGTCCGGATGATCCGGGAGAAGGTCCGGATGATCCGGGCAGGTCAAACTGCTCGGGATTTCCTCTCGGGGATGAATTTTTGGGCGGAAATGGATGATTTTCGGGGCAAAATTTGAGGGATTTCGTGGATGGAAGGTGGGGAAACTTGGGGAAATGCTAGATCCACTTGAAACCAAGCAAATCCACGGGTAAAAATCAACAAAACATCATCAAACCAACATATCATAAAAAAAATTTGGGGCTATTTTTGGTGGGGATTTTCGGATTTAGGACGAAAACAACAAAATCAAGCTAGAAAACACGGGGTAGGGGCTCCAAAAACGTGATCAACGTGGCTCATGATACCATGATGATGTAGGGTGGAACCCTATAGCGACGATCTTTCACGTTTGGAGTGGATCCTATGGGGAGACACGAAGAACGAGTGGAAGAACACGAGGAAATCACGGGGAGGAACGAGGGAAAACACTCAACCAACAAGGAATCGGTCACACAAGTGCTAGATCGAAGAACACAAAGAAATACACGAGATCCAAAGTCAACAAAGGTAAGGATACAAAGGACAGTTCATCTCCTAACGGAGGTCTTGAATCCACGAGGGGATCTTCCCACGATGGGGTTCTTGAATCCGCTTGGGGGATCTTCTCCGAAGAGGTCCTGAACTCCGAGGAGAAGTATCCAAGTGGATGAGCAAAGGCTCTCTCACTAATATGAGCTAATCCAATGCTTAGTCTCAAAAGGAGGAGGAGGAGTCCTATTTATAGGCTAGGGGGGCGAAGGGGTACACGGGCTCAGCCCAACACGCGCACACAGGCGCTGGCCAGACGATCCGGGTCCAAACCCGGATGATCCGGGCTGGTCCGGATGGTCCGGGTGGAGGCCCGGATGATCCGGAGACTCGGCTGGTGGAGGCGCAGGGCCGGATGTCCGGCTGGCGGTCCGGACGCCCGGGCAGGGTCCAGATGATCCGGGACGGGGTCCGGATGATCCGGCTTCAGGGGGGAGGCTTCTGTAGTCTTCGATCGAATTAGCCGGATGATCCGGAGGAGGGTCCGGATGATCCGGCTGAGCCCAGATGATCCAGACGACGGTCCGAATGTCCGGCCTGGCTCCAACAGTCGCTCCGTCTTCTTCTTCTCCTTTCTTCCGTCTTCTCTTCCATGCTTGGCCTTGGTCCTTGGATTCTCCATGGTCATCTTGGTTGTACCTGAGTGTATGCAAGGTCCATGCATGAGGTAGTAGCCATGTCTCACATGCGGAAAGTGACGGTTCGAAGAGGAGTGAATTCACCTTGTGTCCAATGGCGCATAGTCGAGGTCTCATCTTATGTATCCTTAGGGCTTGGGGAGTAGTCGGAGTGTACATGGGGATGAACGTGGGATGCTCCGCATCACTTACAAAAGGGAAAGGAGGCCCGGTCAGAGTCTAGAGCAACTCGAGAGGAAATCCGACAAGCTGGGGAGATCGCGGCTGGTGTCGTGGTTCTAAGCCTGACAGTAGAGTGGGGGGTAGGTATGGAGAGGCAAGGTCCTAGCTATGGAGAGGTTGTAAGCACAAAGGATGTACGAGTTCAGGCCCTTCTCGGAAGAAGTAACAACCCTACGTCTCGGAGCCCGGAGGCGGTCGAGTGGATTATGAGTGTATGAACTACAAGGTGCCGAACCCTTCTGCCTGTGGAGGGAGGTGGCTTATATAGAGTGCGCCAGGACCCCAGCCAGCCCACGTAGGAGAGGGTTTAAGGTGAGTTAAGTCTGGGGCGTTACTGGTAACGCCCCACATAAAGGCCTTTACTATCATAAAGTCTACTTGATTACAGGCCGTTGCAGTGCAGAGTGCCTCTTGACCTCCTGGTGGTCGAGTGAGTCTTCGTGGTCGAGTCCTTCAGGCCAGTCGAGTGAATCCTCGTTGGTCGACTGGAAGGCGACCTCTTCTAAGGATGTCCTAGGGTAAGTTACTTGGATCAGGTCCATGACCCTACCCTAGGTACATAACCCCATCATTAGCCCCCGAATGGATTGAGGCTTCGAGTGAAGAAGGAGTTGATGTCGTTTCCGATTAACCTTTGCGTTTCGGTTGTGCGCTGTTCTGGACCAAAGAATCCCTTTGTCGACAGGAAACAACTTGTCTTCAGTCGACTTGATCCATTCTGTTTTTGCGTCGAGTGATCTTTCAGGCTTCGACGATCTCCGAGCGACGGATCGCCGGAAACACCGCGCCTGACAGACTGATTTGTTGCTCGCGGATTCCGCGGGATGCGATATTTTGGGGCGCGCGCGAAGCGGGGCGGACCGCGGCGTTCGGATGGGACGGGGCATGGACGCCTCGATCTCCACGCCGCCTTTTTCACCACGTATCCCGTCTGCATAACTGTTCCAGATATGATTAGATCGACCGGGCCCGCCTGTCATCCACTCGGAAGGGGCCTTATAAATGTGCCCGGCGAGGATTTCTGTGCTGCGCCTTAGCATTCTCCCCCTCTTTCTGCTTCCTTCCTCCCTGCTCAGCGTGCTCGCTCTCGCCCCTGCACCACTTCCCTTCGCGCATCTCGCCGGTGACCATGGCCAAGGAGAAGACGGCGGCGCTGGAGCGTGCAAAGAAGGCGTCGGCGTCGGAGAAGGCGAAGGGGAGATCCACCAGCCGCGGAGGGTCCTCGTCCAGATCCCGCCTGCCGAAAGGCTGGGTCCAAGGAGACTGGATCCAGTCGACCATCACTGAGAATGACATTCTCGACATGGCCAACGAGGGCTTGATCCCCCACGGAGCTGCGAGGCTTCCGGGGAAGGAGTGGCAGCCTCAGCCAGAAGAGGGTGAGTGTGTGCTTTTGGCCACCCATGTGGATCGTGGGTTTTCCTTGCCGCCGAGTGTTTTCTTTCGTGGCTTTTTGAACTTCTTCGGAGCGCAGCTCCACCACTTTACCCCAAACTCCATTGCCTATCTTGCCGCGTTCGTGTCCATGTGTGAGGGTTTCTTGGGCTGTCGACCGCACTGGGGTTTGTTCAAACATATATTCACGTGTCGATCTCAGTCCGTGAAGAAGGCGAGCCCAGGTGATGAGAGAACCCGAGTCGTCCAAATGTGCGGAGGCCTGGGGATTCAGGTGAGGAATAAGAGCACCTTCCCGCCCATGACCTTTCCCGAGTCCGTCAGAGGCTGGCAGTCGACTTGGTTCTACTGCCAGGTCCAGTCGACGCCAGGGCAGTCGAGTGGACTCCCTCCGTTCACCATGGACCGAGTGAGCAAGCCTTCCCCTCTGAAGCTGATTCCGGAGGAGAAAGCTGACGTGAAGATGTTGATGGAGCGCGTGGTGCAGTTGGTTCGGGAGGGAGTGACGGGCATGGACCTCCTGGAGGTTTTCCTCAGGCGTCGCATCCAGCCTCTCCAGTTCCGGAGCCACTGCATGTGGTTGTACTGTGGGACCGAAGACGAGACTAGAGTCCATCCAGAAGCAATCGACGATGTCACTCTGGAAAGATGGATGGCAGCCGTCACCGTAAACAAGGACAACCCACGCGGAGCCAGAAGGATTCCTCCACTCGACCACAACAGTGATCCAAATAAGGTACACTTGCCCTGCTCTCCACTGCATTCTTGTCGCATTCATCTCTGTCTACTCTGCCGACTGGTCGACTGATCATTGTCTTGATATCTGCTAGGCCCTCACCGAGCTGTACTCGATGCCCAATGGGGCACAAACTCCGACTGAGGAGGGTGAGGCGAGTGGGGGCGAGAGCCAGGACGAGGAGGAATGGGACTCGGACGTTGCAGGGGACGACGACAACGATGATGATGACGACGGCGATGATGATGACGACGGCGATGATGATGACGCCGAAGACGAGGAGGAAGAGGAGGAGGTCGTGCCACCGCGCTCGGAAAGGCGGTCGAAGCTCGTCCACGACCCTTCGACTGAACGTGGCAAGGGGGTTGCGACGCAGTCGACCAAGCGCCCTAGGACCACTTCTCCAGCGCCGACTGAAAAGGCGCCGAAGCAGCCTAGGGGGGCTACGGCAAAGCCGACCAAGCTCCTGCCGAAGATGAAGGTGTCCATCCCCACCATATCAAGGTAATTGTGTCGTTTGAGTCTTCTCATTTTGTGTGAACTTTATCTCTAGTCGACGCCGAAGTTAGTCGACTGATCCTTTGGAGTTGCAGTGCTGCTACTTCTGAGACCTCGGCCCGGGCTGATGACCACGAGATGGAGGATGCAGCAACTTCGAACCCAGGTACTGTATTCTTAACACCATTCTTAGTCGACTGACTCGCGATCTCTGATCCTGATTCTTCTCCGCAGCTCCACCCAACACTGTTATCAATCTCCCTGACGACGACGAGGATGAAGAACCACTGGCACGCAGGAGGAGTCGGAAAGCGTCCGCCAGTAGGGTGCCTCAGGATGTGACGGCGCCTGAGATTCTGACTGTGGAGGAAGAGAACACCACTCGACACACGGTGTCCTTCGCAAATCCACTGACGAGTGCTCAGCAGCCCTCCCTCTTCACGACGCACCACGTCCCCGAGGACCAAGCTGGCGCAGCGAAGGAAGCAATACGCCAGGCGGGACTCATGATGGAGCAGCTGAAGACCATCCGGGACGCAAGCCAGGCAGCTTATGACGCCAGCTCTGCCCTCCAAAGCAATGTCCAGGTCAGTCGACCGCTGTTTGTTCTGTTGGATATGCTACCAAAAACTTTTCTTTTCCGGAATTTATAGTAGTCACCCAGTGGGTGTGTCGAATAAACTCCGTGTTAGCGGGGGCACGCTGAGTGCACCCGCTGGGTGTAGTCCCCAAGGCTAAGGTCGACTGCTGGAAGTTGGCCTTAGGCTTTATGATGTCAATCTTTCTGTCAGTCGACTGGTCGACTGGATTTCACAAACCGGTGGGGGCACGCTGAGTGCACCCACTGGGTGTAGTCCCCGAGACTGTGGTCGACTGCTTGCAGTTGATCACAGTCTTAGAGAATGCATCTTTTTTTTTGAGGTCGACTAGTCGACTTTGTCTTCATCGGGATTAGTGGGGGCACGCTGAGTGCACCCACTGGGTGTAGTCCCCGAGACTACGGTCGAATGCTTGTATTCGGCTGTAGTCTTAGAAACGTGCGTTTTTTCCTTTTTCACTCGGAAGTGAATTATATTTGACATTTAGTCGATTGGTTCTTCGCAGAACTCTTGTGATCTTGTGGCTCGCTACTCAGAGCTGGAACAAAAACATACTCAAGTCGAGCTGAGCTTGAAGCTGGTTCAGGAGAGACTGACAAAGGCAAAGGAGGATACCGAAGGTATGTTTGGTGAGACCCTGACGACTGCTTTTCCCCTTGCTTGTTTCAAAATCTGATCTTGCTGTAACTTGCAGGTAAGGTAAGGGAGGCCCAGCAGAAGAAAGACCTTGAGCTAGCTGAGAAGATCAAGCTTGCTGACGAGAAGTTAGCTTCAGTCACCAAGCTCGAACAAGACAATACCAATCTGAAAGCTGCTCTTGGGATTGCCAACAAGGAGGTCAGTCGACTGAAAACTGATAAAGCTGCCCTGACCGACCAAGTCAGCAAATTGACTGAGAAGAAAACTGAACTGGAGGTCTTCCTGAGTGGCCTTGCCAAGAAGCTGTTTCTTATGCTTGAAGGTAAACCTCCATGTTTGGCAAATATTTCCAATTGTGGGTTTTTCCTTTCGACTATCCCCTTGACTTAGTGATCATCCTTGCAGAATTTTGTCAAAACTTTGAAGAAGAAACCAGCCGACTGGAGCCAAACCTCGACCCCGTCAATTCTCCGGTGAACGACGAAGTTGCCATGGATGTTTTCCGACTGGAGTCTCATGTTGCAGCTGTCGTGGACTATCTCGCAAGGCTGAAGGCCGCCACATCTCGCATCGACTCGACGCTCTGGCCTGAGGAGACACTTCAGAATGACCTTGAGTCGCTGATGGCCCGCTTGAACACGATCCCTGGTCGAGTGCAGGAGTGGAAGAAGTCCTCGGCTCAGTGTGGTGCAGATGTCGCTCTGTGTCTGGCCCGAGTCCACTGCAAAGATGCGCGAGAAGAGAAGCTGGCGGCCCTTCGGGTGGCCAATACCAAGAAGCACGACTTCAGGTCTTTTATGGAAACTTTCCTTGCAGCTGCCACTCGGATCGCCGACGGAATTGACCTTGATGAATTCGTTGCACCTTCCAGCCCTCCACAGGAGGGGTAAAAAACTTCTTCTGGCTCGATACTTTAAATTTGCCTCGGTATGCCGAGTGGAATTGTAACCGACAAACCTTAACAGGCTTGGCGCCTGAGCACTTTCGGTTCCTTTAGATGTCGATTCAAACTTGGATTTGGTGCTTGAATACGATTGCCTTCGGCTCGGAATGTCTTTTGCAGGTTCAAAGCAAGGTGCCTGTACTGCAATCGACTTATTCTTTAGTCCACTTAGGCGAGCACTGGGCTGCAGCTAAGCCCT
>NC_057810.1:388141700-388148476 GCF_018294505.1 Triticum aestivum | reverse complement strand
ATCGCGAGGGGGGAGCGACGTGGGGAGTGGGGGATGTGTGCGGTCGGGAGTTAGGGTTTCTGGGATGGGGGAATAAGGAGAGTGGGGTGGCCGGTTGGGCCTTTTGGGCTGGTGGCCTGCTGGCTAGCTGGTCCATTGGGCCCGAGGGGGGGGGGGTTCTTCCCTTTTCTCTTTTGTTTAAGTTCTTGTTTTTATTTAATTTTCCTTTTATTGTTTTAAATTTTAGATCCACATTATTTTTACTTAGTAAAATATGACAACAACTCCTAAAATAACGTCTTAAAATAACCCTCGGCCACAAAAGGTTTTAACCCAAAATAAATTAGTTTTGTGCTTTATAAAATACCAAAGGCATTTAAAAAAATGTTTTTGCTACCGTTTAAATCATTTTAGTGCATTTATACATTATATAAAAATGTGGATTATTCATCATAATCATCTATGCATTAAATGACACAACCCGAACATTTTGGTTTTTAATATTTGAAAGCTTTTGATGTTTGCCTGATTTTGAATTCGAATTTGAATCAGTTTCGAACTAACGTGAGATTAGTAACAGTAATCGAGGTGATGTGGCACCATTAGCACAGGTTACTGTAGCTTGATTATTCGAGCGTCACACGAATGGACTCAAGTCTAGAAACGGGGGCATAAGTCTCACCGTAGTCCAAACCTTCGACTCGAGAGTAGCCTTGAGCAACGAGACAAGCCTTGTTGTGTACAACTTGTCCATCTTCATCTTGCTTGTTCCGAAAACACCCATTTGGTTCCAATTACATTGTGCGTCTCATCGGGATTTTCAACAAACGTCCACACTTGGTTCCTCTCAAAGTTGTGTATCTCTTCATGCATGGCATTTATCCAATCTGGATCTTCCAATGCTTCTTCAACCTTCATAGACTCAATGCTAGAAATGAATGCGTAATGTTCACAAAAGTTGGCCAAATGAGATTTAGAGCAAGTAATTCTCCCGGTTTGAATGTCATCAAAGATTTGTTCGACGGGATGATCTCTTGAGACTCTTTCTCGAACTCGTGAGAGCTTTTGTTTGGTTCGGGGTGGAAAATCCTCTTCATTATCTTGTTCTTCCTCTTGTGTTTCTTCGTTATTGTTGGCGTTGTTGTTCTTCCATGGAGGTGGAGAAGGAGGTCGTCGAGGTTCATCTTGTTGTACATCCTTGTTATCATCATCTTGATGTGTCCCACTCGTGGATGCCTCCAAGTCAACTTGTGGATTCCCTTGGCGTGAAGTTGAGGGTTCCACTTGGACGGACGAGGTACTCTCCTTCACCTCCATTGGGCGAATCTTGCCAATAGACAAGTCTTGGATTAGTTCCGAAGGATCTTTGTCACCTACATCAATTGGCAATTGCTCTACTTGCGAGCCGTTAGATTCATCAAACTTCACATCTACTGTCTCTTCAACCTTTCAGGTGAAATTGTTGTAGACACGGTAAGTGTGAGAGTTTGAGCCATAACCGAATAGGAAACCTTCATGAGATTTAGGAGAAAATTTAGAACGAAGATGCTTATCAAGAATGTAACACTTCGAGTCGAATACCCTAAAGTAGCCAAATTGGGGTTTGTTACCGGTGAGAAGCTCATATGCTATCTTGCCGAGTAGCTTGTGAAGATATAGATGATTCGTTGCATGAAAAGCCGTCTCAACCACTTCCGCCCAAAAGTGTTTTCGCGTCTTGTACTCATCAAGCATCGTTCTCGCCATTTTGATGAGCGTCTGGTTCTTCCTCTCAACAACTCTAGTTTGTTGAGGTGTGTACGTAGTTGAGAACTCATGTGAAATCCCTTCTTCGTCAAGAAAGGTGTCCACATTGGCGTTCTTGAACTCCATTTCATTGTCGCTGTGAACCTTCTTGATCTTCACTTCAAACTGGTTTTGGGCCATCCTAGCAAAGTTTTTGAAGATCTTTTGGACCTGCGATTTATGATCAAGAAAGAACACCCATGTAAATATTGAAAAATCATCAACAATGACTAGTCCAAACGAGTTACCACCGAGACTTTTGTAGGCATTGGGACCGAAAATATCCATATGAAGTAGCTCGAGCGGTCTCCTTGTGGTCATGATGTTCCTCACGGGGTGGTTTCCTCCAACCTATTTTCCTGCTTGGCAAGCGCTGCAAAGTCTATCCTTATCAAATATGACATCTTTAACACCAAGGATATGATCACCTTTAATAAGCTTGTCAAGGTTTTTTAATGAAGTCAACAATGTATAGATCACCTGTACGTATGTCCTTTTTAATTTCAAGCATCTCATTTTTCCACTCACTAAAGAACTCTCCATCAAGCATAGGTACTCTACGTATAAGACTCCCCAACATAGACGCATTCATCTTCCTCCAATGGTTATTAAATCAAAGCAATGGAGATCAAAGCTCTGATACCAATTGAAAGAATCGAGAAGAGGTGTCTAGAGGGGGGGGGTGATTAGACCCTCAACAAGTAAACATAGCCATTTTTAAGTTTTTCGAGTTGAGGTTGGAAATTAGCACAATTTCAAGCATTCACAATACAATTCAAGCAAGCATGCAGAGAGTATATGAGCAGCGGAAAGTAAAGCGTGCAACTTGCAAGAAAGTAAAGGGATGGGATTGGAGTGTGCAAACGCAATTGGAGATATGGAGATTTTTGGCGTGGTTCCGATAGGTGGTGCTATCGTACATCCACATTGGTGGAGACTTCAACCCATGAAGGGTAATGGTTGCGCGAGTCCACGGAGGGCTCCACCCACCAAGGGTCCACGAAGAAGCAACCTTGTCTATCCCACCATGGCCATAACCCACGAAGGACTTGCCTCACTCGGGTAGATCTTCACGAAGTAAGCAATCTCCTTGCCCTTACAAACTCCTTGGTTCAATTCCACAATCTTGACGAAGGCTCCCAAGTGACACCTAACCACTCTAGGAGACACCACTCTCCAAAAGGTAATAGATGGTGTGTTGATGATGAACTCCTTGCTCTTGTGCTTCAAATGATAGTCTCCCCAACACTCAACTTTCTCTCAAATATTTGGCTATGGTGGAAAGATGATTTAAGTGGAAAGCAACTTGGGGAAGGCTAGAGATCAAGATTCTTGTGGTTGGAATGGAATGTATTGGTCTCAACACATGAGTAGGTGGTTCGCTCTCAGAAAATGAATAGTGGAAGTGTAGGCACGTTCTGATAGCTCTCTCCACGAATGAAGAGTGGGTGGAGTGGTATATATAGCCTCCACAAAAAATCTAGTCGTTACACACAGATTCCCCAACTCAGTGAGACCGAATTGTAAAACTCAGTCAAACCGATTCAGGCCAAAATATGAACATTAGGCTTTTCGGTGTACCGACAAGGTCAACTCGGTGGGACCTATGTGCAGGGGTTAGGGTAAAACCTCAACTCGATTTGACCGATTACACAAACTCAGAGGGACCAATTTTGGTAATAAGCAAACTAAGTATTGGTCAAGCATAGTCGGTGGAACCGATTGAACAAACTCAGTGAGACCAAAATTGTTGTAGCAGGTCAAAGAGAATTTGCAAGCCCATCTCGGTGAGACCGAAATCCCATCAGTGAGACCGAACTTATTAGAGTTTGGCAGTGGCTATGTCAAATGAACTCGGTGGCATCAGATAGATCAAATCAGTGGGGCCGAGTTTAACTTTTAGGTTTAGGATATGTGTGGATATGAGAAAGTAGCTGAGGGTTTTGGAGCATATCACTAAGAACTTTGAGCAAGCAAGCCATTAGGCAACACTTCATCCCCTTTTAATAGTATAGGCTTTCCTATGGACTCAATGTGATCTTGAATCACTAAAATGAAAAATGTAGAGTCTTGAGCTTTTGCCAATGTTTGTCCTTAGCATCTTGAAGGGGTTCCACATCCTCTTGTCAATGTCCATTCCACTACAATGTTGAACTCATCTGAAATATACTCGGTAGAAGTATTCGTCCAACAAGAGATATGTTGACATTAATTACCAAAATCACCCAAGGAGCACTTGTGCTTTCACTCTGCTGTTGCTCTCGGTCCCGTGCATGGTCTTCTCTTGCTCTTGCTCGCGCTTCTGCTTTTGCTCTTGCTCTTGCTTGCGCTGCGGCTATACTCTTGCTCACATAGTTGTTACACAAGCAGCAGCTCTGGCTCTCGCTCGAGCTCATGTTGCTGCTACTCGAGATGCTGCTACACGAGCAGTTGCCCTGGCTCTCGCACGCTCTACTGTTGCATGACAAGCTGCCCCGACTGCTCTCTGCACTACAAAAAAAGACACATCTATGACATGTTGGGCCGAGCGAATTTTTTTCTGTCATACTTATGACACTTCTATGACGATAATTGTGACAAAACCCGGTATCATCACAGATGTGGTGGGCTCCTACTTATATGACAAAAAATGGGCTTTTCGTCCTGGGCGGGCCGGAGATGCAGCTGCATGACATTCTTTGGGCCGTCCATGACGGAAAAAACCAGAGACGCAACTGAACCCGAGCGATTGCACTACAGGCTATGATTTACTGAGCCCGAGCGATCGAGCGATTCCTTCGCTACTGCTGGTAAATGAAGCCGATTGATGCTGCCTCTGGATTGACAGTGAGCATTGCTGGGGGGTTGGATGAACAGTTCCCGGTGGGGGTTGGATGAACAGGACCCTGTGGTGTTGCTGCTGGATGAACAGGACCCCAACTATCGAGCCGGTTGGGTGTGGATGAACAGGACCTCGTGGAGGGCTGGATGAAAAGGACCCCGTGGATGGAATGTTGAATAGTAGGGTGGAGGGCTGGTTGAACAATAGCTGGTGGAGGGCTAGATGAACAGTATCCCATGGAGGGGTGGTTGAACAGGACCCCGTGGAGAGGGCTAGTTGAACAGTAGCCAGTGGAGGAGCACGCGATGGAGGCTAGATGAACAGGAGCCCGTGGATGAATAGTCGTAGGTGGAGGTTGGAGGAGGTTGATGGTGGATGAACAATAGCCCGTGGAGGCTGGAGGAGGTCGACGGTGGAGATGAACAGTATTCCATGGAGTCCTGTTTTGAGGTACGCCACACACCTCCCGATGGACAGGACCCCCGTTTCAACCGTAGCGCTCCAACACAAGTCCATTTCCTCCATTTTGCGGTATGCCACACGCCTCCCGATCAACAGGACCCCATTTTGACCGTAGGAGGTCCAACAAAAGTCCGTTTCCTTTGTTTTGCGGTACGCCAGACCCCACCTGATGAATAGGATCTTGTTTCGACCGTGGCCGGTCGAACACAAGGCCGTTTCCTCTGTTCTGCGGTACGCTAGGCCTTGTTTCCATCAGTTGTTCCGTCCAAGCCCTCCCAATGAACACAACGACACATTCCGTTCTGACCAAGCCGGTTGGCTCCCCATGAACACGATGACGATGCAGTTTCTCCGTTTCGACCCAGCCATGTACATGAGCCCTGGCCATACGTATGCGTGAGTAGGCGTTCGAGACCCCGCCCGTATGTACATACGTGGTTGTATTTACTTTCTTGCAACCTGGCTGTTGTATGTATGTGTATATGCTACGTGCGCGCCTCTACTGCGACACGTGCGCACCTCTATTACGACACGTGCGCGCCTCTACATCGACCAGTATGTATGTACATGTTCGTGACCAGATTGACAATGCTATGTACGCTTCGACCAGGTGGGTCCTGACTGTCAGGCACTTCCTTGTGTGCGAAGATGTAGCTGGTGGGTCCCAACAGTCAGGGGGCGAATCGTTTTTTTTGTAATATGGACGCACTGTCTTGCGTGCGAAGATGTAGCTGGTGGGTCCTAGCAGTCAGGGGGGAAACATTTTTTTCGTGAAATACAGTGGCCTGTCCGGTGGGTCCCTGCTGTCAGGTGGAGGAATAATTATTTTGCGCATAATAAGGAGCCAATTCCTTGTGGCTGCCGTGGAGCCAACTGTCAGCCTCTCCACGTACAGTACTCTTCCGATGGAAGTCGTTCCTTGACCATGTTGACCACGCCGCGCCGAGAGCACTAGGGCGGTGGACAACGATGAGGCCTAGGAAGCGGACAACGCGGAGCGGGGGAAGACGCGGCAGTGGATGCCCACGCGGAGAGGAGTACGAGGGTTCACTGGTTCGGCTACGGTGTGAGGCTGCCGTCGCGGCAGAATAACAAGGGGTGTGGGTGAGTAGAGGGATGGCTTTGCCAGCGGTGGGAGTAGTAGGGGGCGGTGATGCCTCCGCGGCATCACAGGCGGACATGGGAGGCAGGACCACGCAGCACGACCGGTGCTGGTTTGGGCGCCTGAAGTAAGAAGACCAGAGGTTGAAGAAGCACTACGACCGTTGGATGGACATCGTACAGTCACTGGATCTAGAATCGTTCATATTGACTAAGTGGACAAAGCCCTCCGTCCCCATCAACTTAGTAGGCCCACAAGTCAGCCTCCCACTATGGTGGGTCCTAGCTAGCAAGGGGGTATTCATTATTTTGTGCATAATAAGGAGGCACTTCCTTGCGTGCGAAGATATAGCTGGTAGGTCCGACCTGTCAGCTGGGGGAACATTTTTTCGTGAAATACAGAGGCCGTTCCAGTGGGTCCTAGCTGTCAGGTGGAGGAATCATTATTTTGCGCGTAATAAGGAGGCATTTGCTTGCGTGCGGCCGGGGACCCAACTGTCAGCCTCTCCACGTATAGTCCACTTCCGATGGATGTTGTTCATTGACCATGTTGACCAGTCCGCGCCGAGAGCACTAGGGCGGTGGATGATGGCGAGGCCTAGGAAGGGAACGACATGGAGCCAAGGAT
>NC_057810.1:388136603-388141362 GCF_018294505.1 Triticum aestivum | reverse complement strand
GGGGGGGGAGTACGATGGTTTACTGGTTCGTCTGCCATCCCCGGAGAATAACAGCAGGTGTGGGTGAGTAGAGGGATGTCTAGGCCAGCGATGGGAGTACGGTGGGGCGGTGAGGCCTGCGCGGCAGCATATCAGGCAGCGGGAGGAGGGAGCAGGCAGTCCCGCCGGCGCTTGTTTGAGCGGTTGGAGTAGGAAGAGCAGAGATTGAAGAAGCACGACGGCTGTTGGATGGACATCCAACAGTCACTGCTCTCGTGTGTTGACTAAGTTGACACGACGTTACGTGTGTGTCAACCTTTCTTTAGGAAAGCATACCCGTCAACCTGTAGTAGGCGCACAAGTCAGCCTCAAACCAGTGGAAAACATCATATAGCCCATCTGCCATTGTTTCTAATAATGTACAAATCATTTGCTAATTCTTAAGAATTTTTTTGGAGCCCATCTTCTTTTTGTTTGCATTACTCCCCATATTGTGGCCACGGTTAAAAATTATACGAAATTTTGCATATTTCGGTGCGGTCAACTGTTTGTAATCCCAAAATATCGATTCACATTCAAACCATTTAGAAAAAATAATTTATATAAATATAAAAATCCAAATAATTGTCCACGCACAAAAATCAATGGAATTTAAAATCTTGTAATGAATAAAAAATTGAAACTAATTCCTGGTTTGATGTCTTTTAAACATGTACAACCAATTTCTGGGCAAACCAAATGAAACTCTCCTCGGTCGAAAGATTTGCAGCCCAGCAGGGCTGATAAAGCAAGTAGGTCTCGTTTGGATATTTCTTTTTAAAAAATAGAACTGAGCTAGCCATTTTCAGCAAGAAAAAAAACACAGCTGGGATGATGTGGTAAACATAAATAAAACACTGGCAAGACGGGCCACAGCCCCATTGTTACCCTGATCTATCGTTAAAACTAGTATAAATAACAACTGCTTGTTCCTCAAAAAATGGCGCAACCTACTGGGTCCCTGGTGTCAGCCGCTCATAGTGTAATTCTCTCGTTATTTGACTACATTGACAATGGCATGAGTCCCAGATGTCCAACCTTTAGGAGGAACCATTTTTTTGGGCTTGTAATAACAAGGCACTTGCTTGCGTACTGCCATGACGCTGGTGGATCCCTAATGTCATCCTCTCCACATACAGTCATCTCCTTGTTCCTCCCGGTTGTTGATGACGTTGACAACGCAAGAGGGTGGTGCACCATGCACGACGAGCGAAGCAAGGCGGAGGATGACCCAGGAGCCGTGGAAGATGTGTCAGTCCAGTCGCACGCGGAGGGGAGTGGGTGTTTACTGGTTTGGGTGCGGGTGCGTGTTGGGGCTGACGTCGCCGAAGAATAATAGGACGTGTGTGGGAATAGAGGGAGGGACTGGCCAATGTTGGAGGGTATGGTAGGGCGATGGAGGAGCAGCCAACCATGGGAGGCGGGAGGAGGCGGAGCCGACGGGATGATTTGGTTTGGGCGGCTGGAGGAAGAAGAAGACAAGAGATAGAAGATACACGACAGATGTTGGATGTCAATCCAACGGCTGGTAGGAAGAATTGTTTGTTGACTAGCTAGTAAGTCGACACCACCTTGGATAGGCTATTTCCTCGTGGGTCCCAAGTGTCAGAACCAAAATCTATCACGGTCATGCAGCCTTTCCTATGAAAATTTACAGCCCATTTGATGTGCTAGTTCAAAATAAGTTTGTGGTTGCTGGTGGGGGCTAATCACTTTGCTTTTGTAATACACAGTGAGCTCAGGCAGCCGGCGAGAGTGATGTTATTTCCCTTGGTTGGGATTTGCTACAATATTTCGCTCTAAATTAAATGAATGGCAAGCCATTTGCCTCGTTTCAAAGAAAATATGACAGTCGCAGCCGAGTTGAAAAGGGCAAGAACATCTAACTCCAGCTTACAAACTATACAAAAGCACGAGGGTTAATTGTTCACCAGGTTTACACAAAACCCAGGTTGAAAAGGGCAACAACATCTAACTCCAGCACTATTTTCGGCAGTCACAGTCAAATGGATCGGTTAGGTCCATAGAATGTACATCCTGGGTCATAAAATTTACTGGATTATGACCACAATATGTTGTAAATAGAAGCCCGACACGTTCAAAAGCGCTTTTGCCCACCTGAAACTCCTTTTTTGCTCTTTGACATACCCATCTGTCAAAACCATGCTGCTGATAAACTTAAGCCTGATGGACAATAGTAACCTCGCATTCAGCAGGAAGAATGTGACAAATCTAGTGTTTGCACGGTTGGCTACATATCGCCCTACCGCTATTGTCTTCAATCGAATCTCATGAGAAGTGAGAAAATCCTGGTGCTTACGAATCCACCGATTGGTTATAACTTTCTTGCCCCATCCTGTTGCCTAAATAGACATGAAGATTGAAAACAGTTAAGGTCTAAAAAAAAGAGTGTCGAAAGAGCAACAGCTGGACGGTTAATTCTAGTACACTATATGTGGGCTTCCAATGTGTATAAAGTTATCACCTTTATATACAACTTCTCGAGACATGGAAAGCATTGCAACAAGCCAATAATCTTGTTCAGATAAAAACTATTCATTTGGATATATAAGATCTTGACAGAATCCAGCACCATTAATAGGCCATCCATGGAGAAACTCTTCATTGAGCATAGAACATAATATTAGTACAAAATGTGTACTCCAAGATGATATATAACTTATGCGCAGAAATAGAAAATGCAGCTTATGGTTACAAGTGTAGATGATAATATAAAGTACCTGAAGAACTGTGGAGCCAAACACCACATTGAAATGAGCATAAAGATCATGTATTACACCCAAGGTCTCCAGTTTAGGTGTAGAGAGGACGGTTATTTGCAACGGTGAATAACTAGAATTAAGGATCAACCTTTGAAGTGAAGGGGAATCTTGTATGATGAGCTACCTTCCATCAAAAGAAATTCCAATTCTTACAAGGTTAGGCGACTTTATTTGGAGACTACCGATTCTAACTATGAAAACAAGCACCAAGCACTCCAGGGCAGGTCAACTAGAGTGGATGATGTTGTGCAATGAGGCCTCCGATATACGAACCCGCACAAGTGAAAGTTTCTTCAGAAATGGGAGTCGAAGGTTTAGTACCAGATTGTCTCGTAGGTAGCACAGTGCAAAGGTGGCGGTGTGGAGAGAGGAGGAAAACCGCGAGATGGACATCGGTGCTGAGGGCACAAGTACATGGCATTCGGTATGTGGTAGGTGATTTCCAGGGGAATAGTAGAACTCAAGCAGCTGTAGTTCTATGAATTCAGGGTATTTCAGCCAGGCATCCACCATGCAGGGCATGGTATGCTTGCTAAGGTAGCATGACGGGATGCAGAGGCTTTGAACAGAGCACTGGTGGGAGGAGATAATGGCTTTGGGGATTTCAAAATCATTGAAGAGAGATAGCTGATGATAGTCGGGATTAAGGGGCACGACAGCAATCCTTGGTGGGGAGAAGCGAGATGATCTCCCCAAGGACGGCCTCCGGGAGATTGCTGATGCGGTCCACCCGAGATTCTACGGGTTCCTGGGATCGGGTGGGGGCGGGGTCGCTGCTTCTCCCCGCGCTGCCGGGTGCGGGATCTACAACTGGCGTCGCCGCTAGCGGGAGCCTCATGTTCTTGGCACTGGGGTCAGCCGACTACATTTTCCTCGAGGGCGTTGCATCGTGCCCACGGATTTGAGCAGAGTAACAAATGATGAGCCTAATTGTAGTGCAAGTGAAGAAGAAGGGGAGATGGGGTTTTTCTGCAGTAGTGAGGAAGCAGGGGAGCTGGGGTTTTCTGTAGGAGTGAGGTGAGGAATTTGGGGGTACGAGTGGAGCAAGCTGACATGAGGTGGGTGGGAGTGAGGATGAAGAAGAGCACCTAGGTTTTTTTGGGGGGTGGTGTGCTGGGTGTGGGTAGCGCCTCTCATTAAGTAAATATATGGGCTTTTGAATTGATTTTACTATTTACTAGGGTGGATGGGCTTTTTTGTCTTGGGCCCAGAGAATCAATTACTACTAGTACAGTGGAGACACTCTACAGCTACCCAGAAAAACAATTACTACTAGTACGGTGGATACGCTACCGCCTCTGGCTCCTCCTAGGTCATCAAAACGTCTTCCTCTACTGAATGACGTTATACTTTTGTTCACCGACATGCGGGCCATGCAGCATGCGGGCCCAAATGCCATCCACCAAATTAAAAGGCAGTATGCAGGCAAAGAGTCACCCCGGTCGTAGCGCGGTAGTAACAAGCCGTCGTATCACAAAGACCCACCTCCCCGCAGTCTAAGTTTGATGGACGAAGCAACCATCAGTTCACTCTTTGCTGAATCCCCTTCTCCCTCACCTTCTTCAAGAAAGGCAACACTCGCATCTGCCATTGTTCTTCTCTCTCAACAAAGGGAAGGTAAGCGGATCCGTGATGTTGGTGTATTTTTGTTTAGAGAAAAAAAAGAAGTTTTGCAAAGCAGTAACCGATCCTCACTCTCTTTTTTGTTTCATTGTCATTGCGATTGTGTTTTGCTTTCAGTGGTCTCCTAGTATTCGTCAGTTTCATGATGGACCAAGGAGAACCAGGCAAAGATCTGCAGATATTGTAGCAGACGCGGGAGGCTGATCCCCACGAGACAGAGAGCTCCAAGAAGATGGAGGCAGCCACTGAGCCAACCCTAGATACGCTCACGGCCACTATTGAGATGGTCAACGCCCCGTTTGAGGTTACAGCACCTGTGGCACTGCAGGAGCAGT